>NW_025110102.1:49436-59196 GCF_011392965.1 Frieseomelitta varia | reverse complement strand
AATTTATTAAATAAAAAGGGACTCCTGATTCTTTTTCTTTACATTATTTCAGTAAATATTTCGAATAAAATGTTATTCGAAGAATTTATTCGAAATATTATACGAATAAAATTTTATACGAAGAAAAATTTATTCGAAATGTTATTCGAATAATGCCCACCTCTGATCCTATCTCCCTTGAACTTTTTCCAACTTGATCCGAAATCATCTGGCTATCCGAAATCGTCGGGCTACTCGCCCGAGCCCGCCCGACTTTGTGTGAGCCCGACTCGAACTCGAAATTTCGGGTACCCGCACACCCCTATATTCTATGAAGTCAAGTTATATTATTTCATGATCACTCAATTTCTTCTCTTTATAAATAGTACACTATTTATTATTCATATACATATACATATCTAGCGCAATGTGTATACGACAAAAATTCCAAATTCTTATATACACACCGTAAATAACAATTATCGACATTTGATATTAGTAATTTGACATTTTAATTATTACCATAGTATAAAAATGTTAAAAATCACAATTATATACAAGATATTTCAGAATTATTATCAACAGAATATAATTGCGATGACTTTTTAAATAGCAGAAATTTAATTCTTGTTATCAATTCATGAACAACGATTAGTGTTACGATTATTTAATTATAATAATTAATTAATTATTAATTTATTTGTTCATTATATACGTGAATATTATTCATTATATGTATCCATTGTTAATTAAATGTTACTTATTACTAACATATTTATACTAGAAAATGGGTATAAATATATTACAAATTATAAATAATTATTTTATATGCATATACTCTCAGAAATATAAATTGTACATATAAGATATTCAAATGTTTGAATAAATAAATAAAGAATAAAGAAAAAACAACGAAAGTAAATAAAGAATAAATAGATCTTTGTGTAAGTCAAAAATAAAACAAAAATTAAAAATATGAAAATTATATTTGAAGTTTTATTTGTTAATTATTGACATTTACTTAAACGAATATCAATCGTTGTAAACATTTAATTTCAGATATTTCTATATATAAGAAAATATGTATGTACATATGTATATGTTATATGCACCTAAAAAAAAAGAAAATAAACATAATAAGTATATAAATTTAAGAAAAAAGAATAAATTTATTACTTAATTTTTTAATTCACAAAAGTTCATAACACTGATTATTTCCGAACATTAATTAAAGACTAATAAGAAGATCAGAAAGATTAATTACCTGAACTAATCAGATTGAATACTATTATTTAACTAAAGCAGTATGTAATCATTTCTATAAGAAAGAAAGATTTGATATCCGAATGCCTGATCATATACATTTGCAAACTCATATTTTAAAATTTTTTAAAATCTTTTATATTAAAAAAAGGAAAGTAAATTCTGAAATATGTTGCAGAATATAAAATTATAAATATAAAACAATTTTTATTTAATTTTATCCAATTTCTGTTTTAATTCTAATTCTAACATGGCTCTTTTAGATATGTTTACCAAACAATTACCAATACGGTACCACATATAATACGATTTACAACTACAAATACATAAACTCTTTCTTTTTATTAAGCAAAGAAGTCATTATCCAGCACCACGGGTATGTATATATAGATACCTACGTATATTTGAAAGATTATGCGTGGTAAGATATATTCTTCTGTAAAAATTCAAAATACATAAAATAAGAAAGAAATATTTTCTAGCAAGCATGGTTTTATTTCATGGTACTGTATATCACTCAGAAATAATAATAACGATTATAGCACAATTGCAAAACATAATTTCACGTATAATTTTAAAAATTTAACACAAAATTGCATTCGTACTTTGTATACATTTCAATTGAATTAAAAAAACAGCACATAAAAGTCTAAAGTTTATATTTATGCGGAAAACATCATCATGATTACTTGTAGATTAAAAATATTGCTCTCAAATTAAATATTGAATATAATATATTACTTAAATTTATTAGGCTGTTATTTAATTAAGAACTTAAGTATGCACATATATTCTAAACAATGTAGATATAAATATATATAAGTTCTAAATTTATATTTATATTATATTTATAATTATTTTCCACTATTATTATCATTCAATATCAATTTAGTCTTTTTAGTCATATAAATTTAGGTCACATAAAAATGGTCTTTTTTTAAACATAGAATGGTAACTAAATAATCAGCAAGTAAAGTGATACTTTATTTAAACTAATATTGATACTTTATTTAAACTAATATGATATTTTACAATAATATAATATAAAATAATATGAGATTTTATATCATATGTTGCGACTACTAGAGCATGATCATCCATCTTTTATTCGGTGTCAATTCATGTAAAAATCTTGCTGCAAAAACCTTGAAGATTAAAATGAAAAGTTGAACATTTTTTTTTGTATTCTACTCTCTCAAGGGATTAGCTTCGCGTAAATTACCATAGATCAGAAATGACGGTTCTTTTGAAAAACGATGAAAATATCTTCTAAAATTTTAATAATTCTTAAATTGACTTTATTTATTATTTTCAATCACTAACATTCTTTATGTTGTTTTTGCGTCATATTTATTATACGACGATTGTTATTTATTATACGAAAACAATGTGCGACAAAAAAATTAAAGAATTCGAGAAATGGATTGCAAATTGGTCGATAATTTTTTGGGATAGAAAAATTAGTGTTGAATGCTAAATTTTTTTATTTGAACGTATTTGGATTTTAAAACTGCTAGAGAGAAGAATCTGTGAACTCGTATTGTATAAACTTCAATTATATAAACTACATATTTCTTCCCTTACATATGTAGGGAATTTTTCATATAAATAAAGTCCTACTGTACTTAATTTGTTGTGTAGTGATATTTGAGATTTATTGCCAATAAGCCAGCATATTTCATGTAGTGTGTAATCCAACTGTTTTTTCTTAGTTGACCTTTTCGTAGTAAAAGTGATATGCACAAATTTTACTGGCTTTCATTTGTAACATAATCATGTTTTTAATTATGTTTTCAATTTCTTTTTGAAGCATTTTGAGATTTGGATTTATTGAATCAAGTATTGTCGACCAATGTGGCTGATATAAGTATTATAGGAAATTTTATTACTTCATAATTTTTGTATGACACGTGCGTACATGTGACTTATTAGTATAGCATAAAGATTTAAAAAAAATATACAAACTTTTCAATAAGATTTACTAAAATATAATCTTCAAAATTTCCAAAACTATCAAAATTATCAAGGCTTTTAAACGTAGATCAATCTGAACCAAATCCTCCTTGAAATGATTAAAATTTTTTGCCACGAAAGATAAGTTTGGGAGAGATGGATTTACATAAAGTAAGTATAAAAGTATTCACGTACATCACAAAATATTATGAACTCTTAGAATGAAACAATATTATGAAACACTCTTCTTTCATTAAACATTATAAACTGTTAAAATTTTATGGAACCAAATCTTAGCGAATTTTAGCCAATTATTATAAATGAAAGACTTTAATCTTCAAGATCATAGTGGATATACATATGGTTCGGTTCAATGGATCAAGCAATATGTATCCGATTTGCGCGCTTGTATATGAGGTGGATAGCGATCGTGTGGTGAAATATTGTGAGGTTGGTAGGTTAATTCCGATAGATGATCGGAGATCGCTTGGAAAAGTGGACTATATATTTTATGAATGATGAATCGAACGTCGCACGGAATTGTAATTGACTAACTGACTAATTCTCAAGGACTGTTTCACGTATTAGCGGCACTAACGGTAATAACAATGATAGCCGAAATATGGCGGTATAACAGAAAAATTTATAGCCTGAATTGTATTGGGTAACACAACGTTGAACACACTTCTTGAATTAACAACGCACTCTTATTATAATTGTGCACTGACATCGCAAGTGTTGGAATTAGATAACGCACTGACAACGCAATGATTGTAATTGAGCAATAACATACTGATATAATACGCACTATTTGAGTTTTGATTTCTCCGTTGACGGCGTCCCTACTTTATACGAATGTGATGGCAAGCGCTGGCCAACCACTTTGAATCGCGAACCATTTGATTATTAAACATCGATAGGATGATCAATGTCAATCGTTTCTAGAAGACATTAAATGTAACAGACACGCGGGTCAGCGGCCGGGAAAGACAACAATAAACTATCGCGTCACAATAGCCGCGATAGAGCGTAGTAGACGTTAGGACTTTTTGTCGGCATAAAAAACGGGTGAGTGTTTGTCTTTATCTGGAAACAGAATAATAAATTATTTTATGTGAACAAGAAGTCTAAACGCATAATTCTAATAATTAGAATTATGAGAAACTGCCCGAACAGTAGGTAGTTCATCCCGCGAACGGCAAATGAAAGAAATATGAATGAAAATTAGCAAAAGATTCATGTTAAATTTCGCTATTCAGTATCAAAACTCTACAATTATCCTTTAATATTTAATCAACTTTGAGCATAAATATTAAATATTTGGAGAATAAGATACGTGATAAATTAATTGAAACAGGCAAGAGAACAGCAAAACTATTTTCTGAATGAGCATTACAATTTACACTACTTGATTTCATTTAATTTATTATTGCGTAAATCTTATTCGCTTACCATACAGTTTACGAGAAAGCACTTAAAAGTTACAATCCAAAATTTTGCAATATATGTTTTACTCTTTATCATTTTACTCTTCGAGATTCTAAAAACTTTCCGATCTGGTGGATACTTTGAAAATAGGCTTTAAGCTGAAAATAATCACAAAAAGAATTTTTATTAACTCAAAAATTAAACTCCAAAATTTTGTAAAGAATATTAAGAGTAAATTAGATTAGATCTTATTGACCTGGCTAGTTGCGAGCCAATCGTAGGAGAAAGAAGGCGTCCGAGAGAATTGGCCAAGATGATGGGGCGGTGCATGAGGGGCGGTGCGTCGAATCGGTGGCACCAATGCCCCAAGTTGACAGTAAGGCCCAATATAGGAAATATAAGTCTCATTCTCCTTCCAAGTCACGGCCAACTGAATAGATCGAGTGTGGAAGGGAGTGAGAAAGTGACCAGTTGCTCACCTTCCTTTCTTGCCGGGTAAAAATGGACACTGCGCCGCGCTCAATTCACAGTCATTTGCGACATGGGTGGGGATCATTTTCGTTATACATGGTGAAGAATTGACGCCATGTGTGATTTTTGGAATCATCGCAGGAGAGATGACAATTGTAAAATATTTCTTCCAAACGATATCTTGTCCAATTAAATTTCACAATATTGCTATCTTTCAACATCTCTACCTCTATCACTATCTCGGTAAAGTTCTATCTGTGGAAGATTCATTCATGTATGCAAAAGTATTGCTGTTTATTAAAATATTTGCTAATTTTCATCTGAAATTTTTCAGATCATTTTTAAATGTTATTATTACAGATAAAGAGAGAGATTATTATAAAAAATTTGTTTTATGGTGCAATTACTCGTAGTTTGACAAATAATACTAACATTGATTTTCTACCCTGATGTTTCAAAAACATACCTGCAACGAATGCATGCTAAATGTGCAGAAATATATTAAGAACATCGCAAATAAATCTATTAGATATCATGGTGCAACACGGTGTAATCATTCATTGGCGCTTTTATGCAAACTTATTGTTCAGCAAACACCAGCCTAAAAAAATGAAAAATAAAAATAAAATGTTTACACTTGTAAAAATAACCAAACTACATGGAAAATAAAGAATATTTACATTTAAAATAAAGAGTACTTTGAAAATTATTAATTTTCATTATGTTTCTATTTTTCTAAGTCGAAATATTAAGGACCAAAGTGACTATGAATAAAAAACATTTAATACAAGTACAATAAATGACTTTGTTACAAATTTGATTTAGAAAAAAGTTTCTACAAAAAATATAGGTATTACAATGCATTTCTACAATTAAGAAATGTATTGTAATATACACATATACAACTTATTAGAGTAAAACAGTGCTACAAATATTCAAAAATGTCTGTATTCTCAATATCTTTTTTGTAGTATTATGTATGTAAACTTTCGTACTTAAATTGCGATGATATTTTTTTTAATCATGCCTATACCTTAAATAAACTAAAGTTTTGCATTAATTTTAGAACCGACTTTTATATTAGTTGATAAAATTTCGTAACAAACATTACTTCAGAGGGCAAGCGTTATTCGTGCCATTGTATTTTAATTTCATTATCACGATGTAAATTGACATGCCATGCAGTACGTTGATCGCGAAATCAAGAGGTACTAAAATCCGCGCTTGCATCTTTCTTATCCACTATCGTTTTTACCATACCGTTGCCGATTTAGGAATACCTGTAATATAAGATATTAATTTGGATACTACACATCAAATATGGGACATATTTTAGCGATAAAGTTATAATTATAATTGTACGTTTATATCAACAGAGAAATATGGAAGCTAATCATGAGTCATGACTGTCTTATTGTTTTAAATTAATAAATTGTTGAACTTCATATTTGTAATTTTCAGAAGCATATAGCTCGTTGTTTGTTAAAAAGTTACGAGTTGGGAACTTAGGATTTCCAAAATTATTTTATAATAGAGAATACAAAAGATATAAATTAAAAAGTTTATTCAGTAGATAGTTATTGAAGTTACGCAAGTAACTGACTTAACCCTTCGCCTACTGTGCCGGAGTCACAATTTTGACTTGTGCTTATGTTAGTGATCACACATAGTGATGGGAGCTGCTAGTGGTCGCACTAACGCATGAGCATTATGTGACTGTGCGCTGTGTTTGCCAAATTACCGAAGTGACGACAACTAAAGACAAAAAAAATCAATTTCTGAGAAAGACCTGTGCAGCAAATCGAAGCAATTTTTTATTTCAAAGTTTATTTCATATTTTAGTATTTTTATTATTGTTTTAGTATTTTAGTATTTAGTATTTAATAGTTTGTATTATTTTTGTTTTTAGTATTTAGTATTTTATACTATTTTTCTATTTATAATAGTATTTTGTATTATTTTTGTATTTATTATTTAGATTTTAGTTTTTAGCACTATTCTAATATTTTACTATTTTTATTATTAATTTACTGTTTTTATTCATATTTTTGTTTTTTTTATTACTTTTTTTGTACTTTTTATTACTCGTTTCTATTTGTTGACGCAATGTCTTCATTGCCAACGAGCAATTGTTCTTTGTCTTCTTTCGCTCAATTTGCACAAGACGTTCCTGACAGTAAATGACATAAATGTAGAGTAAATATAAATAACTTTATTATTCATGTGACTATTATTTGTTCTTTATACTCCTACATGTTCCTATATGAGTCGGGTGTCTCTCACTGTGTTGGGACAATATCAGTGAGAACCCCGGCCACGAGCGACCGTTACACTATGTACAGTATCGGTGAGCCGTCCGCACGGCTCTAAGATTAGTGGGATATCCGTGTGAGTCAGAAATGACTCCAGCGCTGAGGTTCAGTAGTCGGAGGGTTAACATTGAATAACGATACTGAATAATAAATCAAGAAAAGACTAGACAAAGAAAGTCAAAATAGAACGGAATATATAATAAATGTGTTCGTGTTAAAAAACGAGTCGAAAGGAAAGAATAATAATAATAATAATAATAATAATAATAATAATAATAATAATAATAATAAATTCATTTATTGAGTCCGTTTCAGAGAAAATCGAGTTCGAGAATTTATTAAATTTAGAAATTGAATTTAGTTAATTCAGTATTGGACAGACGTGAATAGTCGACACGTATTCTACGGGTATTTTATGCACAAAGATAAGTGAAAAGTGTAAAGTAAAATTTTTTTGTTTAAAACGTCATTTTCAAGAAAATAGATTTTGAATATGTTTCGTTAAAAATTGCTTTGGCACACGAAATGGCGAACTGCGGGTTCATGTCTCTACTTTCTTAATCAGTAGGGTAAACACCTCCACTGCACTGAACTCAACACTTCAGATTTAATTAAAAATTAAATTTAATAAAAGATCGGGAGGAGAGCTTGTATGATCCGCTACCGTGGAAAAGAATGCAGAATGGGTAAACTAATTCTGAATGAATAGTTCAAACAGTTCGTGGCGTAGAAAAATTGGACTAATTTGAAGCATAAAGTTTCTACTTTTATAATACTAATCTCATTTTTACCAAAGATAAAATTACCCTGGGAAAAAAACAGAGAATGGAACCAATATGTCTGGCGAGACATTAGTACATGACGCTTCTTTAGCTAAACTGTCCGCTTTTTCGTTAAAAGTAATACCAATATGAGAGAGAATCCAGTGCAAAATATAGTTTTTTTATTGCCTGAAGAGAAGCGGTTTATAAGCCTTCTAATATCAAGAATAAATGGGTTAGTGTTGATAGTGACTGAGCTCTTAATTAAAGTTTTCAGGGTAAATAAATTGTCTGAGTATATAAAAACGTTATCATGGAAGGACTGAGGGACCATTTTAATAGCACTTTTTATTGCAATACATTCAGCTGAGAAAATGGAGAAATAACTATGTAAGCCCGACAGTGAGAAGGTATTTAAGTCCGGTGAGTAGCAGGCTGCTCCTACTCTGCCAGACACCTCCTTACTGTCATCAGTAAAAAAGGAAATGGAGTTAGGGGGTCTGTTACAGAAATGAGCAAGGAACATGGAGTTCGGGTCCGCAGCATCTTTGAGCAGATAATCCAGTTCGGTTTCAAGGGATATTGTTGAAAAGAGTAAATTGTATTCATATCAAAAGGGGAGTAATTTTTTTCCGTTCTGAGCAATTGTCTTCCATGCAACAGAGTATCAATTTGACTAGGAAGTATGTTGTGAGATTTACGCACTAGATTACTCCACATAGTTGTGGAGTCTGTTAACCCAGTTATACAAAGTTGATCCGCTGTTAGAGAGATTTTTCATTATGAATCTATTGCATAGATATTTGGCACTGTGCTGCAGCATGCACAATCTGGACTCGCCCAATATAATATTGGTGGCAGTGCTACGGTATCCTAAAACAGCTTCTTAGAGCTGCGTATTAAATTCTCTCCAACTTTAACATTAGGCTTTTAGTTTTATGGGCATAAACAAAAAAACTGTAATCGATATGAGAGCAAATGAGACTTTTGTATAAAGAAATGAGTGTGGAAGCTCCCCATTTTGTGCTAATAAATTTAAGAATGTTTAGTCTTTTTGAGCATTTACTGCGGACGTAATCAATGTGCACATTGAATTTAAGTTGGTAATCGAAAAATATTCCTAAAAATTGAACATAGTCACTAGATCTGATAGAATAATTATCAATTTTAAACGAACAGGTACATGGACGGATCCCTTTTTGGTTGAAGTGAATGAGGATAGTTTTTTCAGGTGCTAAAAATAGCCCAAGGTGATCGAGATTGGCATCTAAGGTGGTAATGGTTTTTTCTAAAGTTCTTTTACTTTTACTAGGTATTGCGACTGAACAGTAAATAGCTATGTCAGCCGCGAAATCTGGATAGAAGGATTAGGCCGTCTGTAATATCATTGACGCAAATAAGATATAGGACAGGGCTGAGGATCCCACCTTGGGGCAGGCTTTTAAATACTTTTCTTCTGATAGTGTAGGAGCCGCTGATGACAAACGTGACATTACGTTCGTGTGCTAGAAAGTTTACGAGATTAATTATGTAGATATCCCATAGCACTGAGTTTTTTCATTAGAATATCACTGTTAACATTGTCAAACGCTC
>NW_025110102.1:18016-49193 GCF_011392965.1 Frieseomelitta varia | reverse complement strand
TCACGCTGGAGGATATATACTGAGCGAATAGATCTCATTGAGCAGATCAAGTAGTATCAGTTTCGTTGAGAGAGGCAATTTAACAATTAGAATGTATTCAATTCTGTCAGGGCCTGGAGAGGCCTTGCTACAATTATTAAAGGCCAGAGTAAATTCATGAAGGCCAAAAGGCGAACTGAGAAACTGGTTATTTTTATTAGCGTATAGTTCTGGAAAGGCAGAAGATGGTTTAGTGGGAACCTAAGGAGCACTAAATTTGTTAATTGCATCTTTAATTTTATTTAATCGGTCTGAGTAACCTTCATTGAATTTGACACTGGCTCATTTATTTTTTAGGATCCTGCATTTTTTCCAGACATATGTCACATCGTTTCAAAGTTGATACTTTCGGCAAATTTTCTAAAATTGTCAACCTTACATTTCTTGATTCACTTTTTCGCTGAAGCTATGCGTTTCTTATATTCTATATAATCAGCTATATTGCGTGAGTATCTCCACTTTTTAAATGCAGCTTTCCTAAGACATATGAGCTTAGTACACTCGCCGTTCCACCATGGAACTGAGTTCCTATGCTGTCTAACTGATTAGCAATTTTCGGAGAAGGGTTACAGTTTGTAATAGCTTTGTAACATTTAAAAAAAAATTGTATTTGCCGATGGTATCGAGTGAATCGAATGAAGGGTCTAGAAATTTCGAAAGTGAATGTTTCATCAAGGTATGATATTGGATCCAGTTAATTTTATTAGAGGTAAATCGCCGTTGTTTTTGGATGTAAGGTGTTTTATCGACCAGAAGATTTACAATTATAGGAAAATGATCTGATCCCCAGGAATCCTCAGGTATATTGAATTTAATTAAATAAATGGGTGAGCAGAGAACTAGATCTATATCAGATAAACTATTTCGGTTAAAGTCAATGTGAGTAAGTGTGTTATGATTAACTAGAATTAAATCAGAGTCGTTTATAGATTTAAGGAGTTTAATTCCGTTAGTATCTATATTGGAGCAGTTCCATGATGTGTGATGGGAAATGCAATCGCCGAAGATGAGATCATATATACTTAGAGAGAAAAAAACTGGTTCCATTCTATCTGTGAGACCGAGCGTCCAGGAACCCTGCAGAAGGCAGCTAAGTTTAAGGTGGAATTCAAGTCATGTAATTTGATCACTCCTGATTTCAAGTTGTCCGTGGTACCACACAGACCTTGGATGGATGTAAATTCTAGATCCTTTCTTACTAAGAATATAATAACACGATCAGGTCTATGAGTTATGTCAATTCTATATCTGTAAAAACCGGAGAGATTAAATTTTTTGTGTTTTTTAAAATTAATTTCAACGCCTATAAATACATCGATTTCTTCTAAACGTTTTTGTAGTGCCTCTCTGCGACTGCAAATTCCTCTGCAGTTCCACTATAGCAGCTTCAGCTGGTACTAATGCAGGTAATTTGAATTCATGGAAACGCTACTTAGGAATGGGTTGATAGATTGATCGAAACGTCGTCCTCTGATGAAATAGAGACGTCGGAGTCCGAGTCTGGATCCTGAGATGAGATGGTCCCTTCTCTATAGTTCTTTTCTTCGGACCAGTTGCCATGAAGTTCAAGTTTTTTAATTATTCGTGAATTTCTATTTTTAATCAATCTGTTTGACAAGCTGGAATAGGTTTTACGCAGCATTTTGATTAGCGAAGTAAGGTCATTTGTGTACGACTGTGCCAATTGAAAAATGTCCGGATTGCCTTTGGCTTTAGTTTATTTTTATTATAAATATGTTATTTATTCTATAATAAACACTCTTTAATTTCTCACCAGTTTTAATTACATACGATAATAATAATTACATATAATAATATTTTATATTTCTATAAATTTTTTATAAATTTCGTATTAGTGTCTGATACAAGATCCTTATTTTCTTTTGACATGCTGATTTCTTTTAAGAGAATTTTACTAATGTGAATGGAAATATGGGATATATCATGTGACTATACTATGATGAAAATATGGCATTCTGTATAATATTGTTAGAATGTGCAAGTTAAGGAGTCGACAAAACAACAATAAGATTGAAATAATCAGGTAGAGTATACAAAATCTAATTGTGGATGTCAAAACTCGAAAGCAGGCCAAATAAATGTAATATAAATACACAGGAATCAGGTTCGAATCAGATACAGTCCAGCTCAGTACAGTAAGTATGAAGAAAGGAGACTGTACAAGTGAAAAGTGCGAAGTATGTGCGAACCTGAGTGAATAAAATATACTTGTCCACCGAATTGTTTAATTGTTCTACCAAACCAATTCCATCAGGTTACAGGCCCAGGTAAGCCATTATAAAAGTCGAAATTGCATATGAAAATGGCCGCCATTATTGGAATACTCGAAAAATTGCACGGTTCGAATTACGAAACTTGGATGAGGTCTACCTTGCGATTAAACGAACTGTGGGGCTATGTTACGAGTGACAAACTACGAATGAAGGAGAAAGAAATGCTGAGATCTGGATGACGAAGGACGAAAGGGCGCTGGATCTCATGTAACCTTATGCTTCCACATTAATTAGTAGAGTCACGTGAAGAATGCCACCATCTCCAAGGAAGTATGGGATTTGAAGAAAGTGTACGAGTTAAATGGACCCATAATAATTATAATTTTATAGCTCCACGGTTATAGTATTTATACTAAATTACACATTTATTATTCATAAGTGATTACAACTAAATAAGTAAAATAATAAGATAAAATTCACACTTCCTCTATACGATCGCAGATCGCACGCCGTTCATTATCCATTCTATTCTCAAGCGTTCTCGCACCTTCTTTCAAATATTCTTTTGTTTTACACACATTCTTCCACACCTCTATCTTTTATTTCTGAAACTAATTCATACTGTAATACATTTGTAATACATGGTCCCAATTCCACCAACACTCCCCCTTAATTGTGACCCTGTTCTAATCCCATTCATATTAAACACTTATATCTATGTACCAAATTGTACTAGTGTATCTCTATACTTTGCAAATTTTACAGATCTAACACTTTTGTTAATATGTCTGTTGGTTATTCGCTTGTTTTACAATATTGTATATTTATTTTAAGTTTATTAATATTTTCGTAAACAAAATGGTATCGCAGATTTATATGTTTCAATCTTTTATTATTAATGCCATTCTTTACTATCTTCATCGCACTTTGGTTATCAACCCATAATTCCACCAGAACAGAACCAAGTAGTTCCTCACACACTTGCTTTAGATACAGGATTTCCTTACAGCAGTCCACTATTGCAATAAATTCTGTTTCTGTGCTGGATAAAACCATTACCGGTTGTTTCCGTGAGCTCAAACCAATCGGTCTTCCAGCAAATTTAATAATGTAATGTTTAATAATGTACAAATTTAATGAAGTACTCTTCCTCGTCTTAGGATCCTCGGCATAATTCGACTCACAATATGCCATCAGCTTATCATATGGTCCACCTCTCGAATAATTGATAGTTTTTCCGTTCCCTGTAAATATCTTGGAGTACGCTTTACATTATGTTACTCCTGTTGGGATTTTCTACGTATCTACTGCTGTGATTTATAGCAAAACGCAGATCAGGCCTTGTTTTGTTGGCCAGATAAAGTAGGATACCCATTGCTTCTTGATATTAGCCTCACCTTTTCTGTTGATTGATCAGTCTTGTTTATCTGTATTGGCGTACTTACAGACTTACTATCCTTCATTCCTCCTCTAGTCCCTGCTTTGTATATTTCGTTTGGGTGAGCTTTATTCCTCTTTTGGTCGTGTGCAATTCCATTTCCAGGAATTAGGATGGTTCCAGATCAATTTTAACTTCAAATTCTGACCTCAAGTTTCCTAACGAAACTTTGATTTCCTCTAAATTCTTTCCTATCGTCGTCCACTTAAATGGCCATGACTAGAGAACTTTTCCTTTTTTAAAATATACAATTTTTCATCTTTAGTTTTTCCAAACCCTTTCCCTCAATTATCTCTATAAATTTCTTGTTCCACTGTATAGGAGCTTGTTTCAGTCCATACTTCTGTTCTCAATGCTTTTTTTAATTTACAAATTTTTTCCGAATCTCTTTCATATCCATCTGGTAGCTCCATGTATATATCCTCTGTCAGCTCTTAATTGAGAAAAGCTGTTTTCACATCAATTTAGCAATGTGATATCTTCTCAATGCTGCCAAAGCTATCACCATCCTGAGTGAGCTGTCATTAACCACAGGGCTGTATATTTTCCGTAGTCAAAACTATTTTTGTTTCGCTCACATCCTCTAACAACGAGCTGTACTTTGTGTCGTCCATCTTCCTTTACAGAAAACTCATTTATTAGTTTTTCTTACGTTTGGCCCCAGCTCTGTCTACTATTTCCCATGTTTGATTCTCTTCTAATGAATCTTTTTCTTCCTTTATGACTTTCAACCATTTAAGCTTGTCCTTTCCCTTTGTGGCTTTCTCGTATGTATATATAGGCACTATATCTTTCAGGAGGCTTTCTTTTTCTTGTCGATTTCTAAGTTTATTGGTCTCTTCACTTTCAATATTTGTTTCTTGATTTTCTGATCTTTGAATTTCTATTTCATTTTCTTCTACCTACATCTCCATTTCCTCTTTATCTATGTCTTCCTCTACTTCTTCTTCGATGTCAATTTTCACATTCCCATTCTGTTCTTCAAGAGTACCTGTAGGTTCTTCTTTTTCCATCATCAGAGTACGATTTTTTAAATATTACATCTCTTGACATCATTATTTTTCTTCTACTTTCATCCCAGAAACTATAAGCGTTTAGTCTATAACCAACCAGTCTATATACATCACACTTCTTTTCCAATTTCTTTTGTTGTCCCATTTTCTTGACATATTCTGTAGCTCTAAAAATTTGTAGATGATTTAATTGAGGTCTTCTGCCATTCTATTTCTCATAAGCCGTTTTTCTCACTGCCTTAGTAGGAGGTAGGCTGCTGTTAGCGTTGCGTCTCCCCACATGTTTTTCTGCATACCACTCTCAAACAAAAGAGCTCGAGCTTTATCTAACAGAGCCGCCTTTCTATTTAGTTGAAGCGTGTGTGCTGTTGTATAATCAAGAACAATCCTCCTTGACTTAGACCAATTTTTTATCTCTGTACTTGTGTACTTTCCTCCGTTATCACATCTTAATCGATGAATTATTGTGTTCCATTTCGCTTTTACTTCTGAAACATATTTTTTAAACTTATCTATTATTTCACTCTTTAATTTCAGCAGGTATATCATTACAAAGTTTGTGTAATCATCTAAGAATGTTACTATATAGTTCTTCCTGTTTCATGTTTATGGGACCACATACAGGACCACATACATCTGAATGTTCAATCAGTCAAATCAGTTTTAATAGTCTCTTAGCCCTTATCCTCGATTTGCCAAATTGAATTATAGCTTGCTTCGCCTCAGCACACAGAAGACTGTCTAGCTCTACACTCATTTCCTCTTTCGTCAAATTCATTCCATCAGCCATTTCTGACAACTTTTTCATCTTTCCAAAACTCAAGTGGCCTAACTTTTTGTGTCACTCTATTAATCTATTCTATTTCCCAGCAAGAAATGCTTTTGGTTCACTGGATTTAACTTCTCTTCAGGAATACAATATAGTCCCGATCTCTGTCTCTGTCCCACAAGAATTTCTTTTTCATCCTTAAGTATCTTAACTTCAGCTTTTTCAAATACAACCTTCTCACTTTTCTGAGTGATTGCATCTACCGATATTAGATTTTGCGTAAAATCTAGAACATAAAGTACATTTCCAAGAGTGCATTTCCCTAAATCTATAGTGCCCTTGGCTTTTGCAACCATGGAAATATGTTACTTGGCCAAACCGACTTTCATTTCAATTTTCTTCCAATTGTCAAGATAGTGGAGGTCATTTACCATGTGACTGAATCAAGTACCCATTCATTTGAGTTCTTTTATTCTACTAAAAAACATACTTTCTGCTTCTCCGTTCTTTCATTTCCGTCTCTTATCTAAGCTTGCTTGTAATAACATTCCTTCTTAGTATGATTAAACCTTTTACATACTTTGCTTGGTGGATACATTGATACTTTGTTTCTTGTTTCTTACTTCTACAATCTTTAGCAAAATGACTTGGTTTATCACATATATAGCATTTTGAGTCCTTACGCTCAGTAGTTTCTGACATTTTACTCGTTTTAAATGCATAGACTAGGTGCTCGGTTGAGTTATATTTAAAGCATCTCTTCTCTTATGCCCTAAATGCTATTGCTTCTTCCTGTTTCACTTCACTTCGCATCTTTTCTGCTATCAGCCTCGCTGTAAATTTTCTAAAGTTTTTTCTTTCTTCGGTGTCGACTCCCATGCACTGGCAAATACCTTGTATTTCTCTGGTCAGTTGTAAAAATTTTTGATATTAACATTTTATCCTCAATAGGACTTCCTAATGCTTGCAACCTATAAGCTATATTTTTTAAATAAGCTACATGTGACGCCATATTATGTTCGCTCTTATATTTGTATGTAAAACGTTTCTCCATCAATGAACATTGCTGTTGTTCTATATTCTTTCCAAAAAAAATTACTCAGCTTTGACCACATTTCAAAATTAATTGTACATGACGTAATATGAATCAGTAATTCATCTTCAATCGTAGACACAATTAAATTTTGTATCTTTATAGTTTTATCTATCCATTTTTTCTGAATTTTATTCTCCTCGGATGGAGATATAACAGACCTTGGGTTCTTAACGCTAGAATCAGCCAAAATTTCCACACTTGATATACATTTGCATCCTTCAGTAGCTCAATATTTCTAATTTCTTCCTTTAATTTTCTTGCTTCTTCCATTTTTCTCTTTTCACTTATTTCTTTCTTACAATCACTTTTCACTGTTCCTGTATTCTTTCTTATTTTTTCTTTCTTCATATGTGGCTTTCAACATGTGATCGGGCTCATAACCTTATAATTTTATAGCTCCACGTTTATGGCATTTATACTAAACTATACATTTGTTATCCATAAGTGATTACAACTAAATAAGTAAAATAATAAGGTAAAATTCACTCTTCCTCTATATAAGCTCATCGCAGACTGCATACCATTCATCGTTTATTCTCAAGCGTTTTCGCACATTCTTCCAGATATTCTTTTGTTTTACACACATTCTTCCACGCCTTTCATTCTTCCTTTCTCTATCTTTTATTTCTCAAATCAATTCACTACTATACGTAGTACAAGATCCTAATTCCACCAACAGATAAAGCATATGGTGTTCAAGCAACTGTTTCGAATGAGGAAAAGCCCGAGCCAAGATAATTGGAAGAAGCAGGACTAAAATTCCCTGAAAATATAACTGCTATTATATTGCTGAACTTATTACCAAGCGAATACGATTTGCTTGGCAATTGAAACGCAAAGAGAACTATCGTCGTTTGAAGAATTCAAAGCCAAACTCGTCGAAGAAGAGATGTGAAAGAATCATAGGAAAAACCTTGACAACACCCTGCTGGAGGAAGCAATGACGAGAAAACGAGAAACTGGCAAAGAAAAGCGAACTCGCGGAAGAAAGACGTCAGACACACCAAACGAGAAACGAAATGTTACACACGTGGAAGAACGGGTCATTTTGCGAAGAACTGCAGAATAAAAGGGAAATATACTACCCAAAGAAATTACCAATATGCTGCAATGACTGCGAGGATACTAAAAAGCAGTACCAAAATCGAGTCTCGGAACTCGAAGAAGATGTTGTGTTTGGACAGTGGCATTACAATGCATGCGTTGTCATGACAAAAACAAATTTGACAGGTTAAAGAGTGAACGGACTAAAATATATACGGCCACGAAACAACGTAAAGATTAATGTGGACATTCCGCACAGGAATTCGAACGTAAACTTGTATGTGAACGTAATATACTATATAATATATTTAACTATAAAATAATTTTGGCGCTTGAATATAAAAAAAATTTTTTCGGTGTAGAATATTATGCGCCATGGACATACGGTGACATTTTAAAAATAATATGGTAAACAGTATAGTGGCGATGCGAACTAAACAGGAAAACGAACTCTATTTCGTTGAAGAGAAATCAACGAAAATCGCATATTTCGCCAAAGCGTCAAAAAGTGTTTTATTGAAATGGCACCACAAATTCGGACTCTTAAATTTTGGTGAGAGGATTAAAGAGTACCGTGATAGATATTAAAGACACTCTAGATAGTGAAAAAGTGACATATGATGTGTGCTGTAAAATAAAGTACACCAATTCCCACACAGTCCATCAACTCGACTAGACAAAGACATTTTTGGACTCGTGCACAGTGATATTTGTGGATTGATGCAAACTACGTTGTTAGGAAGAGCTTGCTACTTTGCCACGTTTATAGACACGGTACATGCGTAACAAGACTAAGATGCAGAGGATCATAAAATAGAGGGCATAAAATAAAAAATTGCACACTTATAACGCCAAAGAATAAAATTCAAATATCAAAAGAATTCAAATTTACTAAGAAAAGACAATTATCCGTGGAATATGCCGTAGCAGAACAGTGTCGCCAAGCAAGCGAATCGTATATTTGTAGAAATGGCCAGGTGTATAATGATGCAATAAAGAGCTTTCCCCTCAGCTTTCAAGGTGAAAACTGTGAATACCGTATGCTACATCAAAAACCGCTGCCCATCGAAGCATAAACTTTACGAGATACTTCGGAAATAGAGTGATCGGACTAAATAAAAGACACACAGAATAAATTTGCACCCAAAGGTAAGGAATACATTCTAGTAGGGTATTCCGAAGAAGCAAAGACATATCAACTGTGGGAGAGGGGTACCAAATCGATCGAGAAGAAGCGCTCAAATTTTTCGAAGACGATGCTGACCATATCAGGAAAAAAACAGAAATGAATTCCACAGAGGACGCGTACAACGTGCCGTTACTGAAGGAAAACAAAGAACATGAACATGCAACCGAATCATTAGGCGAGAACTCTAACCACAAATGCGCAGTCGAAGGATCGTGTACGATCCTTCGACGTAACGAGGTAGAAGCAGGCCAGCGATTCAAAGGACTGGACAAGCGGGAAGGCCTCAAAGGGTGTACCAGACGACAGGTTTCACAGTCCATCACCAAACACCTAATAGTATAAAGGAGGTAATGAATAGTCTCGAAAAACAGTTGAGATTACAGGCCATGAACAGGAACATCAAGCGTTCATTCAGAACAGCACTTGGGAACTGATAAGGAAACATAAAGAAAAGTACTAACAAATCGCTGGGTAAAGAAACGCAATCAGGAGAGTGACCAAATATAAGGCCCAATTCGTCGTGCACCATCATAAACATTAAAAGAGGGTAAACTACGACGAAATCTCCCCGTGTCCAGGTTCGAGACCATCAAAGCATTTCTGGCGTGCTACAGAAGAAGAAATCCATGTGCACCAAATGAACGTAGACACGGTGCAAGGTAGGTTGAACAACGAAATATACATGACACAACCGGAAATGTCGTCAACCAAAAATGTGTGCAAACTAAACAGACTGGCAAACAATGGGACAAAGAAATTGACGAATATTTGACGACCATAAACTTTGGAAATTATGCAAAAAATCCATGTGTTTATGTAAAGAAAAATAGCGACGTAATAATAGTATTTACGTAGATAATTTGCTGATAGAATAGAAAAGCTTAGATAGAGTAACAAGGACTAAAAGCGGGTTAAAAGCGAGATTTAAAATCAAAGGTCTAGAGCCAATATGAGATATTCTAGGTATGCGTATCGAGAAAAATGACCAAACGGGTTCAATTAGATATCTCAAATGAAATACGTAAAGGATTTATTAGAAAAGTTCCACATGAAAAATTGTAAAAGCAAACCGCTTCGCGACTCTCATGGAGGTGAATGAAAAATTCATAAGCAAACCGTTGCTGAAAAAGAAAACCGAAAAAGGGAATTATATCGCGAATTGGTTGGCTTAATTTACTTGACAAATGTGATACGTCCAGATTTTGCATTTGCAATGAACGCATTAAATAGATTCTACAAAATTTCAACAGTCGTCCATTGGAAAGCCGCAGAGTGTTGAGATATTTGCGCGGGACAACGGAATACGCGATCAGTTATAAAAAAAAAAAAAAAACGATACGAAACTGATAGATTACGTAGGATAGACGCTCTTGTATAGGATACGCGAATATGTTGGTCTTATCAGCTGATGCACGAAAGAGCAAAAGCCCTATCTATTATGGAGGCTGAATACATCGCGTTATCTGAATTGCAAAGGAAGCAATTTTCCACAGAAGAATTTGTCTTCTGCATATGAAATTTAGTAACCTAGTCGAAGGTGCAATGACACTTTGTGTTTTGTGACAATCAGATGTGATCGAGAGACGGTGTGCACCATCCGAGAAGTAAACATAAGTAATATAAAGTACACAAACATAAGTAAATATAAGTAAGAAAAAAATATCACGAAAGAAGCCCAAAAAAGTGAAAAAATAAATGTAAAGGCCTCCACATGCTGCGATGTATGCATTGGCTCCTAGGCTTCATGATGCAAGTTCCAACGTATGTAGCTCGGCATCAGTGAATCGGTGTCATGCAAGGAATCACTGATGTAGAAATAAAACTCTTAATTGAACATAGAAAATCCGTTTCGGATTTCGCTATTCTCGTCGCTACGACTGCCGTAACACAACGGGCAGGATTGAGAATTTTTGCGACATATTTGAATAACTCTTAACTCATAAAAGATATTGCAATGAAAATAAATATTTATAACAAAATAACATTATAAATATTTATAATAAATATTCAATGATATATTTCATGTCTGTTTAATCACTATTTCATTAATTTTATAAACAAATTTATTAAACAAATTCGATAAATTGTTTGCCTCATTGTCCATTTATTATATTTTTGAACAATCATATGTAGATATAACTTTTAATTTATGAGCAAAATCGAATAATATTGAATATACACAAATGCTTATAATTTAAATTTATAAAGCGAATGGAAGGTAATGCTGTAAATAAAAAATGATAAAATTAAAATAAATATGTTAGTATATTTAGTTATTCTATTAAATATAACAGTTTATATTTATATTAAACATAAGAGAATATAGTGTTAAAACTTGCGTTTTATAATTGTTATTCTTCTTTTATGATTAAAACATTTTATATTTTTATTTGCTGTCTTATTCTTAAAATAGAATGGAGTCTATTAATAATATAATGTGAGCGAACGTCAACCAGGCCGCCCGTTCCTAGGCGTGGAAGACTTCCTCGCTTATTTCGTAGAAGAGGCCACTCGAAATTAAGGACCATTCCGATGTCTGATATTTATAACCGAGGCATATAAACCGAGATAGGGTATCCGGACCGAGGAGGGTACCCGAACTAGAGCACGAAGCCAGGCGACATTCTGTCTGCAGAACGTCGCCGAGATCGCACGTCGGAGTCAGTCTTCAGCTTAGCAAGAAAATATATGCTTTGTTATAAACGAGAATTACATTGTAAAATTATTGCCCACATATCACAAGTAGGATTACCAACTCCACTAAAGAAACTTTACCGCGGGCGGTGTGCAGTACGGTGTAGTGTTGCAAGTGTCAGAGTGAGATGCCGAAGCAGTCGAGGAAACGTGACCATGAGCGGAGATCGAAGGGGTTGCGTGAGGTGGATATGCGAGCGAGATCGTCTCCGTCTCGATTCAGGAGCCGATCCAGAAGTTCGGAGGACTACTATCGGGAGAGGGGATCGAGGAGGTACAATTATCGCCGATCCCGCATTTCAAGGAACCGCAAACTCCGGCGAGAAGAGGCGTTGAGGAGTACCGAAAGGTGGAGAAGAAGCGAGAGGTCACCGAACAGGAGCCGTTCGAGAGAACGACGGTATAGAACGAAAGGATAGATCGACCGGGAGCAGGGATGATGGTACAGGGATGTCCGGTGAGTCCGATTTTGCGTGAGGTTGACTTCGGTGTTGACGGAGGCTATCCGGATGGGTTCGAGGCAGGCAAAACGTGTTGCCAATAAATGGGTTTTACCGGAATTTGATCCGAAAGTTGGGGGTATATCCGTTTTAGAGTGGCTGAAGAAAATTGACGAATTTTCTAAAGTATTTCACTGAGAGGATACCGACAAGGTTTATATTGCGACGATTAAGCTTCAGGGGATCGCAAAGAAGGTGCGAGGGGCTCAAAAGCTTCCCGCTAACTTGGGATGATTTCTCGAGCGCGATTGTCCGGCAGTTTTCGGGGGAGGAGAACTTTGGGATGCTGCTGGATGACGCAGGGTCGTACAGAAGCATCTCGGGCCAAAGTCTCATCGCGTATTGCTTTGAAAAAATTTCGAGAATAAATAGACTAAATCTAGATGTCCCGAGGAATATATTGTCCGCAGGATACACAATGAACAAATTAGGATGAGTTTAAACGGCGGCAAACAAGGAAACAATCCCCTTACGCGCTGTTTGGAATCGTTTTCACTAGAACTGTCTGGGAATTCGAGGGAAGTCAGGGATAGAAAAAAAAAAAAAATAGCAGGTCTGGAAGGGACAAAGGATAAATGCAGGCATATAGACAGAGAGGCATGTTATTGTTGCGGTAGAGTGGGACATAGAAGGGCTAATTGTACGGCGAATCCGGAGAAGAATGATGCTAAGGACGACTGAAAAACCGACTGGGAGAAGGGCGAGAAGAGTGTCCCCAACGCGACGGATAGGCCGTTTTTACTCCACTAAAGATGTTCCGAGTGTATCTCTTGGGTAGTAGGTTTAAAGTAGTCACTGATCGCAGTGCAATCCGAGCTACTGCGTTGAAAAGGACATTCAGCCCCGGTAAGCCCGTTTGGGTTTATTCACAATAATACGATTTCAACATTACTCATTGTCCGAGGCGGGCGATAAATGGGTTGTCCCAAAAATGTCGCGTTTCAATGTAGTTCAGTTTTGCCACGACGAACAAAGACACTAAGTATATCAAGGAAAAACTATTGGTTTAAAGGTATGCGGAAATTTATTTCAAAATATGTCCGGTCGTGCCCTAACTGCTTGTACTATAAGTCTTCGAGTGGTCGAAAATGAGAGTTGTTACACCCTATAGAGAAGGTCACAGTACCGTTTCAAACGATGCATTTAGATCACGTGGGGCCGTTCATTCGTAGCCGTAAAAAAAAATACTCAAATTCTTGTCATTGCTGACTTTTCGTGCTCGAACCCGTCCGGGACACGTTTGTGAAGGACGTCTTGAAGTCGCGGAGTCAACTAATAGCAATTTTTGAAATACCATCCCGCATCGTGACTGACAAGGTGTTTACGTCCCACACATTTCAAACGTTTCGTATTGAGCACTGCGTCAAGCATGTGTTAAACGCAGTGGTTACACCACGTGCGGACGGACAATGCGAGCGGATGAAACGTTCAGTTCTGGGTTCGCTCGCAGTTACCTATGCCGGCAAGGCAGAGGAGCTTTGGGACGATGACGTCAAAAGAGTCCAGAGAGTAATTAACTGCTCTGTTAATCGGACTACGCAACTTTTGTTTGACTACCAGCCGCGTAGTATGGGGGACGCTAGGTTGTTGGCCCAGGTTCAAGACACTTTAAATTAGATAGATTTAAAAGTATCCCGGGACGAGGCAAAGAGGGACAACATGCAGAGCAACAATACCAGAAGAAGAGGTTCGATATGCGGAGGCATAAGTCTCCGAAATATGACGCAGGTGACGTCGTTATGGTCGCAGCCAGCCCAGCGGCAACTGATAAAAGTAGGAAGCTGGCGGCGATGGCAGAGACTCTTGGAGATGACAGCTGCCGAACGATAGGTATCTCACATAAAATGACTTGCACAAGAATAAAAAAAGGAATCGTCGAGCAGTTAGCCCAACGATTGTCTCTTTATTTCACAATAAGAATATAACACTTTTACACTTTAATAATAATTGGGACTTACAGGTAAACGCTGGTCGACACACTATGCTGAGCTAGACAAGACTGAGAGAGCGATCTCTTTTTGGGTACTCCTTATATACTTATTCTATTTGAACGACCCTTGGTCCTAGAGTGACTAATTACGGATATCGCATCTTGGTGATAAGGTGACTAAGCTTTGTGATTCACCTGAAATTTAGACTGTTACAGGTACGAGGTGCAGGATTGGAAGGATTCGAAGAAGACCAGAGCCGAGTCGAGGCTTCCCAGGCATAAGACGTGGTTGGTTTTATGCTGGAAAAGAAGTCTGTGCGTAGATCGGGACCATGATCAGTCGGAGTCAGGTAGTACGAGACTCAAGTAGTTGGTCGCCCCTGCGGCCAGTAAGTACACGCTGGCGAGGAAACCAGGCTGTTGTTTGACTGCTGTGTCTTTATTTTGATGATGCAGGCCGGTGGTTGTCCGAAGGTCTAGCTGTCTAATGTCTCGGAACTGATCACTCCGAGATGGTCGGGGCTCGAGTTGGACAAGCACTTTTGGATTACTGGTGAATGATAGTATTTAAGTCAGGTATTCGTTAACAATGTTGCAAGATGTATAATTGTAAAGCGCGTCGAGGGCGACGGCTAGTCAGTATGGCCGAATGTGAGCGAACGTCAACCAGGCCGCCCGTTCCTAAGCGTAGGAAGACTTCCCTGCCTATTTCGTAGAAGAGGCCACTTGAGATTAAGGACCATGGGCCGATTCCGATATCTGATGTTTATAACCGAGACATATAAACCGAGCTAGAATATCCGGACGAGGATTGGACCGAGGAGGGTACCCGAATTAGAGCACGAAGCCAGGCGACATTCTATCTGCAGAACGTCGCCGAGATCGCACGTCGAAGTTAGTCTTCAGCTTAGCAAGAAAATATACGCTTTGTTATAAACGAAAATTACATTGTAAAATTATTGCCTACAATAATTAAATAAATTTTTTGATTTAATAGAGAATTTTTTTTATAATAAGATTTATTATAACAATTTATTTTTACTTAATATAATATGTACAATTAAAATATAATTAATTTAAATAATAGATTCAAATGTTACTATAATATAAAATAATAAATAATATACTATATATTTGATATTATAAGAACTAAATTATAAAATTTTATTTAAAATATTTATTTATTTTAAGTTAAATATTTTAAAATGGACAACAAAAGTCTCGTGTTCAAGTGGTATCGATGCAAGAATCAGAGTCACGAATTAGTTGGTGAGCCGAGACTCCGAGGAAGACTCAACCAGAACAAACATACAATTTAGACAGAATGGAGATAGAATGAGAATTTTGAGAGGAGTTTATAAATATTTATGAATTGTATGAGTGTTCGTGGAATAACATAGCAGGAAGAAGATAAGATTTGATATTAAAGGAAAAATATCGCATTTGATTTGAAACGTTTAAAGGAACGTCAATTAATTAACAAATTAATCTTTGTAACGCTTTTCAGTTGCTAAAAAACGTTTGTATTGCAGATAGTCTTGCATCCTTTGCATTAACTGCAGCTTTCATGACTGTATTTCTTTTTTCAATTCTTAGACGAAATTTGTTTGACAGGTAATAAAAAGCAAAGTCATCCATACGTAGATAATTTCTATAATCATAAAGTTCAGTTGTATTTAGATCTTTTAATAACGCGAAATTCAAAAATCTATTTCTCCGGATTAACCACCTTCTTGTCTATTTCCTTTCAGTATTTCATTTCTTTCTATTTTTTATGAGAAATAATAAACCTCCTATCACTAATAGTACTATTAGAGCTGGAAGACGATTCGACATTTTAAAATACGTGTTCTAACGTTGGCATCACACGAAAAATTGAAGAAACGGTATGTGGAAATATAATCAAAATTAATCTTGATTTTTATTTTATTATAATTGATCCGAATTTTTTTTATTGTACGTTCTAATGGATCATAAAAAGAACATAAGTATGTCTCATTTTTGAAACGTGTATTAAATTTTAATAAAAAGAAAGTTACACGATCAGAAAATTCAAAAAAATTTGAAACAAATGTAGTTTGTATCATGTTAGTGAAACTATAATGAAAAATAAATGAAACAAGCTTTCTTCCTTCCCCAAAAAAGAGAAATCTTGATTTTTCGCGAATATTTACAAAATTACATTAAAAACGGATTAAAAAAGTTAAATTGCTTTTTATGATAACTTCTATCTGAACATTTTTTCGAACAACAAATATTTTATGAGTTATTTAATGTTGTCACCTTGTATAACTTTTAATTCAATTTTATGACAGTAGATTAACCACATTACAACATAAACCATAAAAAACAATACAAATTTTAATTGAACTTTTTCATATCGGTGTTTTTGTAATATGAACATGCTTTATCAGAAAAATAAAATGGATGCATTCATTTCGACAAACATATACAATTTAGTTCGCCATTTGTATCCTATTAATCACTTTAAAATCGTGCATTGATTATTATACCTTATAAAAGGTAGTAATTTTGCACATCTTTTTTCTATACAGCTTTATTGTCATAATAAGCTCATTAGTCTTTGAAACGAATCAAGGAAAAAATAATAAAGTATAAATAATATAAAATTGGTGATTGCATGAAATAGGTATAATTGAATATAAGGAAATATATGTTTGTTACGTCCCTGCTCACCAGACGACAATAGTGGACGTTATTGCTCGATCGAGAAGTGATCAAGGTGCAAGTTTTTGAGCCAACCGGCGTACGTCTGATTCCCGTTGGAATCTGCGGTGTAGCCTCCACACTGGGGCACCTTCGGACGGGATCGTTTACATACGAAGTTTATACCGTCGCGACGCGTTAACCTTTATTCGCTGTGTTAACCGTTGGCTCGATTTTAAAGGAAGTGATGAGAAAAAAACGCGAGTAAATATAACTATATATTCAACAAACGATTCAACAAATGATGTTTATACAAGATACAAGAACAGAAAATACTTATATATAATACTATAGAAATAAAGATACTTATGGGAAATAGAAATGCTTACGAAGATAGAAACACTTATGAGAATTAAAAATATTCTTGCAAAATAGTTAACTATGACGGCTTTTCTATGCGAGCATGTTTTATATCCTTTTGTATGCGAGTTCTAGCCGAGTAATCCTTCATGCTAGACTTTATCAAATTCCGAGTAATCCTTCATGCTAGACTTTGTCAAACACTTTCTTTACATCCAGGAATAGGCATGTACAATACTTTTTATCTTCAAGAGCCTGAATAATTTTGTTGGTTAGCCTGTGTACCTGCTCGATTGTAGCATGCTTGTCTCTAAAACCAAACTGATGATCAGGGATTAGTTGATTTCTATTTATTGTTTCTTTAATTTTAACTAGAAATATTTTTTCTAGCATTTTCGGTAGCAACAGTAGCAATAAGATGGGTTTATACGAAGAAGAATATTTCAAGAATATTTTTGTCTGGTTTCGGCAGCATAATTATTCCGGCCAGCTTCCATGTACTTGCTGGAAAGTGCTGGATTCTGAATGTTTCATTAAATAATATTATGTTATTTAGACCGAAATCGATATTAGTATTTTCATTTCCTAGTTTGCTCTTCAGCTTTGATATCATTATTGTTTAATGTTTCTTTAGGTATAATATTTGGCTGGAAAGTTTATCTGAGATGTTCCGCAAAGGCCATAGCTTTCTGTAAAGATTTTAATCTGTGGGGCTCGCGGATGTTCTAGTCTGTTCGTCATGTTCGTCTGTGTGTTGTATATCTGTGAGGTAGGTTGGATAGTAAGGAAGGCGTCTCAGAATCACCACCAGATTCATTAGTGGGACTCCTACTAAAAAACCTCAAAACGTTAAACCTCCACCGATATACCGATAAAAACCCAAACTTAGATAAAAATCAAATAGAAACTCCAAGTCAGAGTCAGGCCTGAAGGAAAAAACATATCACCAGATACCAAAGATCAAATCATAAACAACAAAGTCGCAACAGCACGCACTGCAAGAAATCCACATGCATGGCGGTTAAGAGAAAAGCCACAGAAGAATAACTTAAAAATTATAACTTAATAAAGTAATAACTTAAAGTTACCATTTTAAGAAAAGGAGCCACATCCTTATCACCTCCTGTCGCAAATATGCAAAGAAGTATGGAATACATCAACTTAACCATCCAAATGGCTACCAAAAACAGGTACAGCCTGTAGCTAAACTGGAGAGCTAAACTCAGGCCTCCAAAACACGGGATCACAAAATGACAGCTCAAAAGCGAACACTGCAACAAATAAACCCTCCCACTAAAAAACCTTAAAACGTCAAACCTCCACCCATATACATTCATGATAAAATAAACTCCTTGACGAACTTACAGACATAAATCGTACATACATAAAAATACGTTTACTTATTTTACTAATCTATTGCACTAATCTGTTATAAGGACATATAGTAAAATGATATGTTTCATTCTTCCTTTGTTTTTTAATACTACTACTACTATAGTACTTTAATTCATGTTTAATCAACACTTTCGAAGTCACGTTACGAAGTTGTACCAAAACGTTCTATACGACTATGCCTTTATTATTATTTTTCTTACGATATGTTCAGTGTATAAAGTTTACTTCAATGGTAAGTGGTAACTGAAACTTTTAACTATTTTAAATTTAATAGCTACGACTCATATATGTTGTATATGTGTATA
Source organism: Frieseomelitta varia (assembly GCF_011392965.1). Classification (NCBI taxonomy): domain Eukaryota; kingdom Metazoa; phylum Arthropoda; class Insecta; order Hymenoptera; family Apidae; genus Frieseomelitta; species Frieseomelitta varia. The sequence goes on along the minus strand of NW_025110102.1, from coordinate 30,520 downwards.
CAAATAAAATTTTATATTGATCAAGTACGAATGGAAGAAAGCCTCGTGCAAGATTTGACTGGCATGCGAATATTAACAAAATACATCGAAAATATGAGTCATATTCAAATTTTTCTCTGCACGAAGACATTTTATACGCATTTTTACAAGTAAAACAATTCAAGGATAAATTTGCCTGATATAGGACCTCTTCCAATATAAAACTCAAACTTATATTTATTACAGAATACTATAATACTATAATATTGTTACAATATTCTGTAACAAATATAAATATAAATATTGTAAAATATCATTGCAATGCTATTCTGCTACTACTAATTTGAAAAAATCAATTTTTTGTTTTTGTATTTTGTTTTAAAATGTGCTTAAAAGAATGCGCGTAGAAGGATTTCGTATAATTAATTTGATTATAAATATTTAATAAATACAATCTCAACAAGTATATTTTCTATTCTTATGACATTCATTGTTTACATGCTCTCATTTATAAAAAGTTTTATCGTTTTAGATTCTTTTTGGTCACTTCACAATAGGTACTCGGAAATATAACAATATAAATTTATTATTATATAAAATAGGTCAAATTTTTTATAAATACGGTAAAGTTCTTGAACTAGTAATCAACATAATTTTTTATAAAACAAACCAAATAGAATACCTTTATATTTGTTAAAACTGTTAAAAGTAATTGATTCTACTATTTTTTTTACTAATAAAAATAAAAATTTTATAACTGTATTGCATTTTTTACGTCTTTTAATAATAGTCTGCCCTGTTTTACTCGCCCTTTTAGGACAAATTTTTGTATACTTCCAAAAATTTTATTTTGAGCCAAACAATTTGTTTCAAAAAAATTTTGTTATTTTCTTATTGTAAGGTCCAATTAAGAGATTTAGCCTCGTGCGAAAATTTTTTTATCATTCGAGTTTTTGTTACGAAGCTAAATTCATTAGGCACCTTGTTTTATCCTACTTTCCCCTATATTGTTATCACATGAAAAAGTTTCGAAATCGTTTCAATTTCTTCTGCATCTTTTTAACATGATAAAGACAAAAAATATTGTAGAAAACAATATTTCAGATTAAAAGTGTTGCCATTTTTTTAATAATCAAGATTTGTATTTTATTTTAATTTGCACCATAGTCATATTGATTTATATGGTTCTTGATTTTTTGATTGATTTTACTTCCAAAAAATAATTTCAAATATCCATTAATATATGTTCAAAAATTTTATACGAGAAGTCTTGTAAATAACTTAAAATATGACGTTGTAAAGCAAAATACTTTTTTAAAAGACGAAAACGATGGAACAGAAATTAGATACGGACAAAATAAATTTCAAAAGTAAATAAACTACTCTCACATAAGAAGCGCAATTTTTTATCTCTACGTTTGTAGAATTGGTACTTATACGGAACTTTGGCCACTTCACCGAATTGTCATGTGCCCGAGATTTTAAGGTGATCTTTGTTTTTTTTTAATGAATATATTTTCGAATTCACATTTTTGTAGTTAACGTCAAAACGAATTCAGCGATTTAGATATTCGATATGTTGGTATTCGAAGGTCATTTAAAACGTCACACAAAGATAACCTTTGTAGAGCATCCAGAGATTGTTCCTTGTTTATGATATTCGAAATGGTGAATTCGAATTGGGTGTTAATACTGTAAGAATGGTTGCCAACGGAATAAATACGACAATATATAAAAATTACTTTTTCTCTCTATGGCTACGCTCTCTCTCCACGCTGTTCGTTCGACGCCATGCCATCCGCTCGACGCTACGCTGTTCGCTCGACGCTTAGCTGTTCGCTTGACGCCATGCATCATACAGCAGTCTGAAAGATGCATACATATCGTACTATTAGTCGTCCAGATTTCCCCATGCACTCTACATTCATACCTGCATTCAATGACCTCCTACAATATACTGATTTATTCTGTACCTAACCAACATTATCAGGTTGCTGAATTCATTTTGACGTCAGATGTGACAAGACTGTGAACTCGAAAATATACAGTTCCATTTAAAAGAAACAAATGTCACCTTAAAATCTCGGAAGTATGACCATCCAGACAAGATCTATGAACATCATAAGATTTTCCCCTCGAAACAACATAAATTTAAAACATTTTCTCTATAGCGAATATATGTAGTTTAAAAGAAAATTGCGCGGATAGTTTCATATGGAACACTCTGTATATTATACATTTTATAAATATAGAATTTTAATGAAAATATTTTTATTTGAAAGATATAATTTTTTTACAAGATTATCTCGTTTTAGCACACTCAACTAACCTTAATTGTGAGTAGTTAAATATCTGAATATTTGTAAATCTAATATTCAATATCTAAAATTAGAAAATATAATTTACATGCATATTTCTTTCATACACAATATAAAAATAACAGTTATTTATACATTCTTTGAGAAAAATATGTATATGAAATAATGTCATGAAATAAAAGTTAAATTTTATTTCAATGGAAATCTATTATCAGTAAATCTCAATGGAATTTCTCAAAAAATGAAATGATTGGAAAATATTAATTTTTTATCGTCCTGATTTAAATAATGAATGACTAAAATTTTTTTAAACTATCAGTAACTATTAATAACTAAGTTACTAAAATATGATTGACATTTTTTTTGTTATTAACAATTATCATTAATGGATTCAAATTTTATTTTGGTCACCATTAGCAAGGAAAAATATTTTCAATTACATTCGACTATTGTCGACCATTATTAACATTACTGATAATTGATATTCATTGACAACATAAGAATTATAAAACTTACATATGCACCTTAGTAACCAAAAAACCTTTATAAAATCACATAAGAATAGAATAAAATAAAAAATATCCTAACATAATATTTTTATTAACACTTTTATATATTATAATATTTAATATGTAAAGTGTGCATTTTAGTTTTTGTATATTTTATGCAAAAAATAATATATATCATCTGTAGCATAAATTTAAGAGCGGAAAGTGTACTTTCCAAGTTAACCTTCGCTACAGATTACGCGCAAACAATGAATTCTAGATCAACAGTATTAATAACGATTAATGGTAGACGAATGTAATTAAAAAAATCAGTAACAAAAGCCAGTAACTGTCATCAGTAACAAAAAAATTTTTGGTCATTTATACTGGTTATTGATAACGAAAATAAAATCCCCGTCATTAATAATTATTACTGATAATCAAAAGAATTTAAGTTGTTGAGATGAGATTTAAGTTACTTATTAACCGATCTTTTTAAATTTTAGTGATATGTTGTACAGGAATTGTAATCTTCGCATCATGCACATTAGGTCCAATAGCGTTGGATAATGTTTCTAAACTTCCCGAAATCGTCTAATTAAGTATGTGACAAAATATTTTTACGATCGAACACTATACATATTTTTAATTTGAACCTTGTGTTTTTTATTGCGGTTAGATTGTTTTCAATTTGCACAGAATTTGTCCTTAGTATTTTTGCCCACTACTTATCCGGATTGTTGAAAATTACTAGGTGTGAGTGAAATTATTCGTTTCTACACTTTTGGATCGGTGGAGACTTGTTAAAAAAAAGTTATTATAAAACTGACCTTAAAATTCAAATTTTTTTCGTTGCATTGTATTCTATTTATCCCGAGGAACGAAGTTGTAGAAGAAATCATGGATCCATAATTCGTTTTCTAGAAAAGTGATGTCAAGTTTTCATTAACTCTTATAGTGACATTATTTATAATACATATACGTTTCAAATTTAGAAAATAAATATGTTACTAACAATAAAACAGAAAATAATTTTTTCAGCTCGTGAGATATTTCTCAAAATAGGATTAACCATAACATTATTGTGTTAATAATAATACACCTAACAGTAAAATAACTGCATGATTAAAACATTTATTATAACTATTATTAATATAATAATTTAATGCAAAAACTTATTTAAAATCTGTTATTTTTAAACAAAAATAATGTGAAAGTTAAATAATCTCAAGTGGGACAAGATATGTTGTTAGTACATCTGGTTTCTACATGAGACACATGTAAAAAAATAAAATAAAATAATTCATGTTAAGGAAACTTTAGGATATATTTGTCGTTTCAATATGTTATAATTTGACTGCAATTTCTAAGTTATTAATTTTCCAAAAATTAAAATAGTAGAGTTTAGGCAGAAATTTGTTTTCATTACTACATACTACATATAACAGTATTCTACTTTCAATATTTTATATATTTTCACGTATACTATAATATAATATGATATATCACGTATATTTCAAATCGCCTTTGCATCTCTAAATTTTTCATAAATGCATAAAAATCACAAACTATTTATAATATTGATTATTCAGTATGTCCTAATCCAATGATATTTACGTAACAAAATCTGATCAATACTTTTTTAATGTATTAGTACATATCGTCAAATTGTGTCCCCTTCAACACCATTCAACTTTGGAACTTTTCCTCTTACAGTGAACAACTTTCGAATAACTTGAGAGCATACAATTATTTTAGCATTAGATGATTCAAACTTTATCTTCTTGAAAATAAGACTTTAAACAAAAAAATTTTATTTTACAATTTTTAATTTATTTTTGTAGATAGAACAATACTTTGGCGATGATTTACTCCTGACCAGTCCAGAAATTTGTTTCAAACTTGAGTTTTTCAAAAACAAAGCATCGAATGAAAAAGTTTTATTCATTTCGATTTATTTCATTTCATTTTAATGATTTCGTATTATTTTTGCAAATTATCTCCCTAATCAATCTGTGGTATATAAATAGTATCATTATTTGTGAAGCACATTCTTTAATGCATTAATCTACATATACTTTAAACAGCCATCTAAAGAGTGCGTTTCAGGAAACGTTTAACGTATTCGAAACAGTGCGAATTAAATTACTCGCAAAAACACGAAAAAGAAGAAGAATAACAAACTTTTTATCTTTGACCTTCAAAGTCAAGCTTCATTGCAAATTTTGTTAGTAAATTTCTACTGATTCGAAGAATCACACTGTACTGACATACAGTTTCTAATCACAAGTAAATAATAACAAAGCTATGATTACATTAGATGCGACTTGCTCATCCACCATTGAAATTCAGTTGCACAGATTGCATATCTTCACAATGAGTTTAAATGTTTGCGACGTACATGTGACTGATTTATTATTATTCCTTGGACGATCGTTTAATAAGAATTCTGTAAACAAATGAGAGATTAGGTGTGAAAACAAAATTTTCGCTTCAAGAGAGGAAAACAGAAAATACGATCAGGAAAGAACACTTGTCTTCAAATCATTGAAAGTATTCAAATACATGATAAAGCTATAGGAAGAAACCTTTCACAAATTATCAAAATTCATTTCAATTAAATTAACAAGAATTATTTATGTAGGGTTTTTTCCTTATATATTTGAATAGCAAAAAGTATTTCTAATGACAATCGAAAACAACAAACGTTGTGATGGCATTTAATAATATTTTAATACTTATAAAAGCATATTTTAATAACATTTATTTTTTATAACATTCTGCCATTAAATACAGTAGATTAATAAGTGCAATTAGAAGTATGTCAATATTTTTTAAGAAAAAAGGTATGATTGATTAATATATCATTGATTTTCATAAAACATTTGGAACATCACAAAAAACTAAGTGTGCTAATACTTTTTTGATCCATTATAATTTGAATAAAGAACTAATAATTTACATAATGTAGTCAAATATAATACATTTCCGATTTGATTCCGTGCATAACGGAAGCCTATTCACAAGTAAAATCGCAATATCGAAAAGATTAAAGGGATTGATTTTCTTGTCGAATTCGAATTCCTTTCTTGTATTGTAGATGGCTCAAATGATATACAAGAAGCAGTCAAATATTATAATAATTTAATTTATTCATATATAGCTTTTAAATCTATATTGGAGAATATAGCTATGGATTTTACGTATTACAGCATTTCTTAATGCTGTCAAGACAAAAAAATGCACCTCACAGAAACATTTTGCATAAAATTGCTGATTTCAGAAATTTTTCAAAATTTATTTGACTGTAACAAAAAATATTGATTCAGTTCCCTCGCATATAATACGAGTATGGTTGTAAATCTATTACAATGTATAATGAACTAATACATATCCAAAAATATTTTACTGAAAAATTAATTAGAAATATGACTTTTCTAGGAAAAATTATTACATTTGAATATGATTGGAATCCTATAGTAAAGTATGAGCAAAACTAGCTGAGACTATGGAAACTTGTGTTGGTAAAGTCCATACAGAGTCTGAATCTTGATTGCATTTAAAATCTAGAAACTTCTTAAAAGATTCTTATAAATGTATTTTAAATAGTTGAAGAAAAAGAACACTAGAATAAAATTCATTCTGAAAATTGGCGACATCTTGTACAATGTATACGAAAACGGATTACAGCTATCATAAAGGATCATAAAATATTATAAAATAAATAGTAAGTTATTAATAGATTTTTGCATTATTTGCAAAAAAAAAGTAGAATCCAATTAGAGGCTGGATTCATCTATTAAATATTATAAATTCACAGTCTAATTATTAAAAATAAAAGATTTGATTGAGAAATATATTATACGAAGCTAATATATACCAAAGAATATTTTTTGTTACAGACAAAACATTAGCAATATTAAAAAATTGTTTGTATTCGTTTTAGTTACTCAAAATCTATTATATTCATTCTTTATGTGTTTTAATATGTATTTATTTATATGTATGTATTTATTAACTGTAATAACAATGAATTTGTATACAATTTGAGTTAAATGCTGTTGTCCACTGTATAGTAATGATATAATTGTTTTTCTTTTTACAATTATTTAATTATTATAGTTATTTAGTTTGATTATGCATGTGTCAATCTTGTGAAACTTATCTCGTTTACAATGCAGGAACTTATCTTCTTTTGTATGTTTTCAGCTATCGATTACAGAAGGCACTTACGAATCTGTCTACTGCAACTTCATTATCACAGAAAATTAATTTGAATTTAGTGGATTTTCATCGAGCCGCTGATATTCATAACAGAGCGTTCATGTTGGTAAATTTGTATATAATGATAATTTGATCGTGTGTATTTTTGTTAATAATATTTCGTTTTGCATTTTATATTGTTTGTGCGATTCACTCTCTAATGTGAAGATTGAGTAATATCATGGTCAGAGAAACGGCGGTAAATTATGCCTAATTGATTATTGCAATCGTGATCTCATTCGCTCTGAATTTATATCGCGTAAGCATTCTTTCACAGATATAAGTGACGTCGAAGCAAAACTCGAATTCTTCGTCTAACAATAAGTTCCTTTTTAGTCTTTCAACAGCGGTGGCGTTTCATCTGTAAATAAAAATATGTTTTTTTTATCATTTCAAGTACTTACTCAAAGTGTTCAAAATAACACATGATGTTTTAAAAATTATTCATCATAGCTTTAGCAGGTGATTCTACCTGCTTCTGGATGATTGATGCAGATTTGTTAATAAAAGTGATTACAAAATTGATCTTGAGCATTATTTTCAAAGTTAAATTTCTTGTTTGTTGCATTATATTCTACTTGTCGCAAGAATAAAAGATCTCAAAGAAACTGTTAGTTGCAAATGACTATTTCTCTTGGGAACGGTGAAAGTTTTATTAATTTTTATAATTAATTTTATCTGAAATATATTGTAAATATATGATAAATAATATCATAATATATTTATGTTCCATATTGAAGTCAGTGATATGTTTGTAAAAAATAGTTCGTCGAATATCACACGAAACAGTACATACATTTTTAGAAAATTCATCGTCTGCAAAAATTGCAATTAAAAATAATTCTCAATTATCAAAATGCTAAAATTTGGAAGTATCGAAATTCTTACATTAACCTTCATCCGTCCATTGTGTCAATTTGACATATTTCTCTCATAAAATATATAAAATGTGTAAAATCACGATTGTTTAAAATTGAAATTGAATATTTTAAACAATCAAACAGCGAGAACTTAATTTATAAGTAAAAAGAAGAAAGAAATGTTTTATAATGTTTGTCAGCAAATGCTTACGCAAAACAGAGTTATAAACAAATATTATATGAAATAGGTAGCAATGCATTTTTTATTATATGTATATGTACAATATATAAATTGACTGTGTTGCCGTAGTTAAATACATCATTTTTTTATTATATGATAATATGTTTTATAGTTAATAATTATGAATTACAGTAATATAATAAAAAATGATTCCTTAGTATCTTTAATTCCTCATTTCGAAGTGTTGTTTTTATGCTTTTTATGTTGTTTTGATGCCAGTTTGATACCAATAACGATAGAATTAATAACATCGCGATGTTTTTAAAATTTTGTATGAGTTTCAATGACACTGTATTTTTAATTCTTTGCATTTTTAGTTCTTCGTGCGAAATACTCTCTGTTGATCAAATCTTTGTTTTATGATATCCCATAAATAAAAATCAAGTTGTCAAGTAATGGAATATATAATGGAAAATGCGTTGTTATCTATTCCATTCTATAACCAGACATTTACTGATAAACTTCTTTTTGCCTATAAATTAAGCTCGCAGTTTAGCTGTTTAATTCTGGAAGTAGGTTATCTGAGAGTAGATTACACGCAATTGAATAGAAATTTACTACTAGTAAAAGAATTTGCAAATTTAACTAATTTATTTAACTATTATGTTCATTTGTTTTTTCATTACAGATATTAATTTTTTACCATTATATTATTTTGACAGCAAGAGATAAATTAACCTGGAAAAATAAGGAACGGATGAAAGTTAGGACATATTCAAGCTGAATTGAATATCTAAAATTGGATTACCAATCGGATATCTAAAAATTGTTAGCGAAATTAAAGTAATGGATATTATACGTATACATGTATAATAAATACGTTATTTTTATCATATCTGACTATAAAATATAAATAAAATCAGTTTCAGATTTAATCAAACTTGAACATCGTTTTTCAAGAGATTTTCACTATTTTGTTGTAATATTTTATTCTCGTGACGAACATGATAAAGGAAAAAGTTTGAATTATGCGCAAGATTACATTTCTTTTTACAAATAATCCATCACTCCAATTTACTATTACATACCAGTGAAATGCAAATTTTTATATTATTTCTATTATTTTTAATTTATATTTACTGTTTTGGATTATAGTACCGATACCGACAACGAATAACATTTATTTTGATAGTGTTAAATTTTTACTATCAGTTTCTTTTTTGTAAAAATACATGACATAAATATGTCTCAGTCTCGGTATAGCCGTCGTACCGTACGGACGTCCGATACAGTCTCGCTTACGAAATCCAATCCATATTATTATAATGTTAGTGTTAGTGAAAACAAACGCCAATTTCGTACCTCAACACAAAAGAATACCGGAATGTATACACCAACTAACCAACACCAACCTGTGGGAACCTCTGAGTACAGGGGTTCCTACTTTTCTAACCAAACGGAAACAAACAACAACTCCACCAAATCATGCTCCCACGCAGCACAACTCGATGTACTACCTACAAAAGACCAAGCTATCATCATTCACGCAATAGACGACACAAGCCTCCAAGACTATGCTCTTGCAACAGGGAAACTAATCGGACCCAAATCAATAAGGTACATCTCCAAAATCTCAAACAATCGAATTTGCGCATATCTTGATAAAAGAGAAATTGTGCTACACTTAACAAATGCGCATAAAACAATAACGGTCAACAACAATGCTAAACCTAAGACCAATGATAACTCCGGCCCAAAGAGTAATCCTACCAAATGTCGCCGTGGTCATACGTAACTCAGAATTTAAAAAAATTTTCACAAGAAACAACGTCAAGCTATGCTCCAGAATAACAACCCTGAAAGCAGGAATGACCAACCCGGAATACACCCTCAGTTTCAGAAGACAGGCATACATTAACCCCGATGACATTGGGAAAATCCCATCTATCTTCTTAATAACTTTTGAAGATACATCTTACCGTATTTTCACCTCCATCGACAGCCTTCTCTGCTTCCGATGTAAACAAGAAGGTCACTTAACGAAAGATTGCCCGCTAACCCAAGATTCAAACAAAACCGATACGACAATCCCAAATACAACGATTCCCACACTTACTCAAACCTCCAAACTGCCGATAAAGAAGATCACTACCGAGACAAACATCGACAATCCTAAACAAACAATGAATAAATTACTTACAGAGCAACCACCAATCCTTTTCAGTTAAAAAAACCACTGTCACAATCATCAGCTGGCAACAAATCGGACTATGTTAGCTTAAACGACATAGACTCCATGCCTCCACCAATCAATCCACATAAAAAAAAATCGCAGTGACCAAACTAAAACTACTTCCTCCCCAATCTCCAGTTTTTGATTCCGCCAAACTAGAGGAAATGTTAGCCCCAGCAAAAGAAATAAAAAATAAAAAATAAAAAAAATCCTTCACACTGCCAGCTAAATTATTCCCAGATGAAGAGCCTCCTCCAAGACACCTTCGGATCAGCTCACTCATTGGAAATTGTAAGAAGCTACACTGATATCATTCCGACACTTGTTCACACTCTTGAAGAAATCTATCCCCATCTAAACGAAAGAAGCATAAAAAACAGAATACATCGACTCTGCAAAAAGCTCAACAAACCGACTGAGACACCTGAATCGTCATTTAGCTACACATCTGAATCCGACATCGAAATTTCATAAGAGCCGTAATCGCAGCAAAATCCAAATCCAAAGCCCCTCCAAATACATTATGAAAACAATAATACAATGGAACATAAACGGTTACTATACCTACTACGAACAACTCCAAATTCTCATGCATATTTTCAGCCCTGATATTATCTGCCTTCAAGAAACAAATTTCAAAAAAAATCACCAGCCTATACTAAAACACAGCCTATACTTTCAACACCTTCGTCAAAAACTGAAACGAAAACTAGGCCAGCGGAGGAGTGGCCATTGTAATTTCGGACAAATATGATTCTATTGAAATCCCATTAAATTCAAACTTAAAAGCCGTCGCAATATTTACTTCATTTCCGAAAAGAATCCACATCTGCAATATCTATATTCCTAATAGCATCCCCCTTGATTTACAAGACCTTGAAGATTTAATAGCTCAACTTCTAGCTCCACTGATCCTGTATGGAGACTTCAACAGCCATCACGCTCTCTGGGGATCGACCAAAACTGACAGAAGAGGAATGACTATTGAAAATCTACTTAACAACCAGGGTTTAATCTTGCTGAACACAGGTTCCCCAACGCACTTCAGCACTAGGAACGGCAAATCAAGTGCAATAAAAGATCTAACCTTTTCCAGTCCACAGATAGCTTAACACTTAAAATGAGATACTTTAAAAGAATTATACGACAGCGATCACTTTTCCATAAAAATTACCTATGGAGACAATAGCATAACAACTCAAAATTACTTCCAACCAGAATGACATATAAAAAAAACAAACTGACCAGTATATCAAGAAAACATAATGCTTCAACTCACCGAGAAAGAAATAGAACCTGAATTCGACCCAGCCCGGATTAACGAAACAATAGACAATTTTCAACAAATCATAACCTTAGCCGCAAACAAATCCTTTGGAATTCCCAGACTGCAAAAAATCAGGAAAATACCGGTACCGTGGTGGAGCAAAGAATGCAAAATCGCCGTGCAATTCGAGAGTCCATCATGCTTTCAACAGAGCAAAAAAACATCCCACAAACGAAATCTAACCGAGTTCAAAAGGAAACGCGCCAACTTCCATAGAATAATTAAAGCAAATAAAAAACAATTATGGAGAAACTACATATCGTCATAAATCCACAAATCCATAAATACACCAACATCCAGAGTATGGGAAAGAACCCAAGAAAATGCATAAATGGATCTAAATCCTCTACGAATATCCAATTCCTGGAATCTGATGATAGTAGAACCGTAACTCAAGCCCACGACATTGCAAACACATTAGCTAAAAAATTCAAAGAAAATTTAAATAACATTAACTCACCACATCCTATAATAACCTACAACAATATACACCATGATCTGATTCACGATAATAACTCTACACTACTAAACTCTCCTATAACACTCAAAGAAATAAGCTCCATCCTTATATCAGCTCTGCCCCAGGACCACATAATATCCCCAACTCACTACTAAAATTGCTCCCACAAACTGGAATAAATTACCTGTTAAAAATCTTCAACTGTATATGAATCCATATAGTTTTCCCTTAAAATTGGCAAAAAGCAATAGTAATTCCAATTCCTAAGCCAAACAAATGCAACCCCTATGCAAACCTTAGCAGCTATCGTCCATTTGCATTAATTAATACCATGTGCAAACTACTGGAAAAAATCGTAAACCGTAGGCTTAGATGGTACCTTGAAGTAAAAAAAC
>NW_025110102.1:16310-17528 GCF_011392965.1 Frieseomelitta varia | reverse complement strand
TAAAGCCTTCGACACAATCTCGAGAACCAAAATCATTAATTCCCTCATCGATTTAAAAGTAAATGGCAATATGCTATCTTTCATAACCAACTTCCTATCCAATAGATCAACCCAAGTCAGAGCAAATGGATCTCTGTCACAACCAGTTATGATCAAAAACGGGGTCTCACAAGAATCAGTAATGAGCACCACACAATTTTTAATAGGAATCAACGACATCACCATCAATTTCAAGCTACCAATAAAAACCTAGCTCTTTGCGGATGACATAACAATCACATGTAGCGGGAAAAATATAAGCTCCATTAACGAACATTTACAAACAGCCACCAATACCTTTCAGAACTGGCCGAAAACAACTAAAATTTTTTTCCCTCCAAAAAAACCCAAGGAATCCTATTCACTGGGAAAACCAAACTCAATCCCCCACCTAAACTACATCTGAGTAATCTTGAAATAAAGTTCACTGACACCATAAAAATATTAGGCCTTATTTTCGACGAAAAATTATCTTGGGCGCCATACCTAAAAACTTTAAAAGAATCCTGTATAGAAAGACATAACATTATGAAAACCTTTTCCAATAATAACTGGGGAGCGGATGAAGACACTCCTCTAGAAACATACAGAGCGTTAATTAGATTCAAACTAGATTACGGCTCTACCGTTTATCAGCCAAAAGCTCCACCAAAAAAATAATAGATCCAATCTCCCACACAGCTCTTAGATTAGCCACAGGTACATACCGAATATGCCCCATAAACAGCTGACTATTCGAAACCAAAGAAATGGCACTTGAATCCAGAAAGAAGTTCCTAACTCTTAAATACGCACTAAAAGTTTCATCCAATCCAATTAATCCTTCCTAAAACAACATCTTCTCCAATAGATACCAAACTTCCTACAACAACAAATCCAAAATTCCCTCCCCCTTCCATGTCAGACTTATCAAAATCCTTCAGTCCATCACTTTCAAAATCCATGCCACCATTGAACGTAAACCACCACAAATCCCTCCATGGACAATAAAAGCATTCCCAACTAACATCAGCCTTGCCGAACTCCCCAAAAAAATCCTCAGCCCAAATGACCACAGAATTCGATTTTTAGAACTAAACAACAACTCCCAACACAGCAAGATTTATACTGATGGGTCAAAAACGGTCACTGGAGCTGGATACGCCATCACAGAAAAAGCAAAAAAAAAAAAAAAAAACA
>NW_025110102.1:14641-15898 GCF_011392965.1 Frieseomelitta varia | reverse complement strand
GAGTACTAAAATACCTCAAAAACATAAACTACTACACTCATATCTAATGGCACGTCGCTAATGACCTCGCTGTCGATGCGACATAAAGAAAAATAGAAGAAGAAGAAGAAGAAATATTTCTACAATTTTTTCTGTATTTTTATTACTTATTATATCGTAATTATATTACAATTAATGGCGCAATTAGCATAATAGCAACTACTGCAGCATTTAAAATTCTAAATAATACAATAATAGCAACTACTGCAGCATTTAAAATTCTAAATTCTTCTCTAAGATTGTTAAAATCAAAAAATTCGAATGAAAGAAAAAATAATTTGAAAAAGTATATTTATTAACAAATTCACTAAATTTGGAAAATATATTTATTAACAAATTCACTAAATTCTATTGACAAATAATTACGCAATACGAAATCATATTATACATATAGACTATGTATATAGATAATATATCGCTGAAGAATAAACCTAACAATAAGTCTAAAAATCTTTATTCAGTTATCCAAATCAGTGACATTTATGAATGATGGACAGGAAATTATCAGTAGTGTTACATTTGTTATCCTTCACGTGGTCATTGTATTTAAACCTAAATAATTATAATGGACGATTAGTAATAAACAATAGTATCGACATATTTAAAGAATCGTAAATTTAAATATATCATTTATTCAATCAGTATTGTTGTTTTAAGTTTCTTTATTTATTGAGCCAATAATACGAATAGCAAAGAGCTTCTTATTATAGTTAACATTAAGATATACAAAAATAAATATAAAATGATTTTGGGTTAAAATCAGTGTAAATAATTTGTTTAATATTGCGATTGTGTTAATATTGCGAACAAAAAATATTCTTAATTCATTGTTTTTCTGAATCAAATTTCCAATATTCAATGCTATTCAATTTTCAAAATAGTTTTAATACTTTTTTGTATATCTTATGCACTCCGCGCTGATTACCACATCGTTGATTTATAATCGAACCATCCATCTAATAATCCATGTAAAAATATACAATATGTTGACCGTTTACTGTATATTATTAACTGTACATATAGGAAATGTGAAAAAATATTTCAAATAAAAAATATATCAAGGACTGCATTTATATATGATGACAGCTTTTTGACTATGGATCAACATTGGAGAATGCTGTGAAGGTTACCTTCAAACAGAGACCGAATCGGTATTACGGATACCGGAAAAATACCGGTATTTTTAGGTTACTATTTGATACCGGTTTGATGAAACCG
>NW_025110102.1:0-14566 GCF_011392965.1 Frieseomelitta varia | reverse complement strand
CGATATAATACCGGTAAATAAAATAGTAATATATTAGAAAAGGAAAAGGAGACAATGATTAAATGTTTTCATAAAGCTGTACAGTAAATTTGACGACGCTTATACACGTACACTTTATTTATTTTTTTTAGCTTTTTTATTAGTTTCTTATTTTATTTTATTTATATTAGCGGCTAGCAGATGTCGGAGAAAGTTGTTTTCTCAGACATGCAGTTAGGAGAATTTACGACTCACGTGTCGCCTATGTTATTGAATTGTGAAGGCCAAGTTTATTTCTTACAGTGCATAAAGACCAGACATCTGCACTCGAAGTTTTTAGTAATTCGGCCGCAATAGCATTTTCGCGAAGCATCGTAGGAAACTCTAGGTTTCCAAGGGCCCACTCAGACCTACGTTTGGAAAACACATGGAGCGAAAACCCTGCTACACCGCCATAAATTAGGAAAATCAATGCAGTCCCACTCTCGGAAAAAGTACTTACGAACGCAAGGAGTAGGCGGCGCAATTTCTTAAAAAAACATAATCGGTTAAAATCCAAAAACGACTCGGCCAATTGGGGATGTCCGAGATGGGAACCGAGTTTTTCTAACAACAGGAATTTTAGCAGTTCCATCAACACAAGTAAGCGTCGAATGCCTTTTTTCGTCTTTAAAATATATTTTATCGCCGCATCGTTACAATTTACATGACGATTGTATAAATAATATATTAATTATTCGAACAAATCAAGAATAAAATGTTTACTTTTCTCTCATATACTCGTTTTTAACCATTACCATATTTATATGTTGTTATCCTTTATTATTAATAATTATTTCTAATACTAATTCATCGTTGTATCTCCCACGCTACATTTCGATGTAATTCAGTTTATTGTTTGATATTAAGAAACGTATGTGCAATAAATAAATAAAATTTATGTTACTATAGACTATAATGAATGTTTTATTATATTATTAAAAAATTAATCCAAATTTACTATTATGAACAATCGAAATCCACAACAATATTTTGAATAACATGATGTCCGAATATTAATAAGAGTCACTGTACGTAAAAAATGAAAAATGGGTTTCCGTCAGTAAAGTGGTACCATACCGGTATATACGGGTATTAAAACCGATTTCCCAAATACCGATATTATACCTAAACCTCACAATATTTCAGTTTCAGTTTACCGGTATAATACCTAAACCTCACAATATTTCGGTTTTCAGTCTCTGCCTTCAAATTTTTGAACATAATCCTACATTTTTCTTTTTTGCACATTTTTGTAGCTGTCGTTCAGGCGTTTTCAAAACAAAAAAAAACGCTACTTTTGCATGTACATTCAAAACCATTATCTTAGATATATCATTATCATATATTGTTATATACATATGTGTATAAATATATATATATATATATATATATATATATATCTACAGGATATATATATATATCTACAGGATGTCCAGAAATTATATGCCATGACCTTCTACGACTTCGGATCATTGAGGATCTATTAAGGGTAAATTAAGGATCTATTATGGTTGCGTTTGTGTGCATGTATGTATGAACGACGAATGTTTCTTGCAGATGAGGAAGAAGTCAAAGAGTTTCGAACCTTCAGTGAGTATAGTGAGTTGCGAGTCGCGAGAGCGAAAAGACTAAGAGTTGTGAGTCTTGAGTGAACAAGTAGCGAGTTCAGTATCTAAACGTAGCGATTAAGAGAAAATAACGTTAATCTTTATCTTATAATCACTACTAAACAAAATTCTTATTTTTAACTTTAAATAAACAACTTTTTTATACCAAAATTCCTTTAAATAAACAATCTTTTTATACCAAAATTCAATAATAATAATATTACACAGGGTGTGGTACGTCTGTTGTCACTTCTGATTGTCTGACAAAAAATGTTTTGAACAAAAATTAATCAGCTTATAGTTGGCTACAAAATACAATATAAAAAATTCCAAAAATTTTTTTTTCGATAAAAATCAAGATCACATGATTTTTTTAAATAGCACCGTGTATTTTTGACTTTGCAGGATTGTTGCTTCTGAAAAAACGGATTATATACTATACTATGACCTTCAAATGTCTTTGTCTTCAGAAATTTAAGTTTAACCAACAGAAACATTAATATCGAAAATTATTTTGTTTCAGTCGTGTACTCTTGCACACTTTTCAATGTTATAAAACATTTTTGGGCACGGCTGGCGTCTCTGTGTATTAGACATTTTGTTATAATTACGCTCTCTAAACAGGATGGTACTGTCTTGTGGACACATGAAAGAAATGTTCGACGAAGAAATTAAGTAAGTGCAGTAGCAGAGCCTATTCCATTACAAAATATAAACATATTACATATATGGCTTGTTTAATAATAATTGGACATATTTAATCATTTTTTAGGAGAACGAGTCATTTCCGAAGCATGGATTCTTGGAGACATTTTATCTTCTCGATGAATAGAATAAGATGCAATCATAAAAAAATTTGACCTTCAAAAAACCTTTTAAAGTCAATTTTGCTTCTTACATTGTTCTCCATCAAATCGGTGTAGAATCGATCTAGCATAGTCGCGACATTTATTTTTTTCACACCCTGTACAAGTCGGTATTCGAGACTCGTACTTAAGGGACTATAGGCCGCTACACATATATTTGGTGGTTCAGTTTCGCTAATGTTTTTCAACAACTAAGTTTTTCAGCAACGATTCTTTAGTTTTTGCGAAAGTTTTAATATGTTTTCGCATACTTTGTATAAAATATTGTCATTGCCTTTCAACTTTCTTCAATTATTCAGTAATCGATATCAATAGACATTAATAAAAATGTATTTCTAAATATAAATTTATATAATTTATATTTATATAATAAATTATGTAATAAATGTAAATTTATTTTTCATTTCTAACATCTCCACATGGGAATCAAGTCCTGATATTTATATATTACATCGATATATATTTACATTTGTATATTTATGTATATTACATTAATACATCAAATTTTCGAATTCTAAGCTAACATTTTTTGCTTTAAACTTGGAATTTCGATCGTGTATTACAAACAGAATGATTTCCTCAGACAATGGCATATATTTGACTCTGTACTAAGTTATTCTATAAAATACTGACATATATTTATATGACTTTCTTTTCATTATTTTTAGGCGTATAATCAGTTCTCAAAGTGAGTCCTACAAGTTACGAAGCACCCTGTATAATACATGTACTTGTTCGTTATAGCAATGTAATAGATTAATATTTATATTTGTACAGCTAAAATAAATATTTTTTATTACAAATAAATAAAAGGAAAAATTTTTTGAAATTAGTTGTAAAAGATGATATTGACAAACTCAGTAATTATTATTGGTTTAGTTCATGTATCTCTCACGGAGTTTCCCACATTTTTAGATATCGGTTGCGAAGGTGATTGTAGATCTATCTTCCTCAAAGCAGATCAATTCGAATTTTACGAATATTCGTAAGTGGAACAATGGACTTGGTAAATTGACCTATAATAAACGTATTTAGTAGTTGCTTGAACTAATCACACTTTATTTTCCATATATTTTGGATCGATATTTATTATGGAATTTGTTCATTTAACAAAAATGCATCAATTACGGTACATTTTATTACTTGGTACCTTATTTCATGGGAAGTTTTTTAGTCAAGCTCTCAATCGTTATCTCAATTTGTGTCAAGTAAGTATATTTTCATTTTTCCATTATTATGAAGAATATGACAATGTTGTTATAATTATATTGTTTGATGTTATAATCAAAACTATGACATGATGAATATACTTTCAATATATAGTCAGAAGTTTGAAACATTCTTTATATTTTGGTCGAAACAAACATCTTTGTACGGTTTTTTGGAAGAAACAAAAATATTACAATTATAACTTTGATCTTTAAATATGATTAGTTAAAATTAAACTGTTATTCATTATTCACTATTTTACTATGGATTAAAATTTTAATATTGCGAATGAAATGTTTATTTGAAGATGTGATTATTTTTCTCTATCTCAATATATTTTAAATTTTTGATTAGAAATCTGTAACATGTGTTTTTGAAGATTTTTAAATTTTTAATTTTGTTCTGAGATTTTATTTGTTTTTATTGCTAAATGGTAGTTTAGGTAAGTAACTTTATTGCTAAGTGGCTTTGTGAAAATAATCCAACGTGTATAATGCACTATATGAAAATTATCTATTTATCTAAAATTATTTATTATAGAGTATTATACTATATATGAAAATTATCTATCATTAATGGAGTCGAAGTTTTTGAAAAAGGAAATTTTATTTCTAAGAAATCTCTCATGTGTCATTTATTTATTGTAGAAATGTGCCATCTATTTATTGTAGAAAAAAATCAATTTTCCATTCATTTAAATTTTTGAATACTGTATCAATCTTACACATAACCAAAAAAAAAAAATACGTTTTTCAAAGTACACGCAGCAAGCAGCGAAACTGAATACACGTATGGAATTTTATAAAAACATTGTACATAAATACACACAACGAAGAACTGTTTATTGAAGCTATCTAGGCTTCTATAATGGCTTCTGAGCATTTTTCGAATCGAGGTGGTTAAACAATCGTAATCAACAAGTACAGAAATTTCTAAATCAGAGACGTTAGACTTCTTATTAGCGCGAAGAATTTCTTTTCTACATTCAGAATATATA
The DNA here is from genome assembly GCF_011392965.1 of Frieseomelitta varia. Classification (NCBI taxonomy): domain Eukaryota; kingdom Metazoa; phylum Arthropoda; class Insecta; order Hymenoptera; family Apidae; genus Frieseomelitta; species Frieseomelitta varia. Next base: position 9,866 of record NW_025110102.1, on the reverse strand, counting down.
TGACTAATGGTTCGCGGAAGTCTTAACGGCCCCTACGTTCGATCACGATTATTACCTTTTGTTGCCATTCGGATTTGTTTTGTTTAGCGTCTCCAGAAGCGGTTGACGTCGAATCGTTACACAAATTCATTTAGACCAAAACAGTCGAACGGGCCGCACTTTAAATTCATTGGCTGCAATTCTATTGTCAAAGTATATGAAAAAGGCCCTTTCAGCCAGGAAATCAAATAGACAGCAGGTAGACGATAGACGATAGACGATAGATACGCGGATAGATAGACGCAGATACGTAAAGTTGCAGATCTACTTTCGTCATAATTGAAAAAGATATAAATTAAAGTCGATCACTAATTACGGGAAACGTCTCATTTCATCGCTTCTGTGTAAAATTAAATTTGAAACAAACAAGTTTGAGCCAATCTCAACCGTAAGCGGACGCAATTCAGCATACATAAATACATAAATAATATTGTATTAAATATTTATGAATTTGTAATGTTCTGCAGGATGCATTGGCTTTCTAATAAATATTTTTTCGTATTGCCATCATTATTCTAGCAAATACAAATTGTTTTCTTGGTGTCAGTTTTATACCATACCCAGTTCTGAATGAAGATATTAGTTTTTGCAAATCCACAATCTTTTCGTCTCTCGATAAACCTCTCGAATATGTTCTGGCATACTTGAGTGCTATATGTAAGTACAAGGTCATTGAGATTATTAATGAAAGAAAATTTTACTTACAGTATGCGCTAAAATATTCGAACGTAGAGCATTTTCTGATAAAAAGAAATTTTTTTTTATTTTGACACTTACAGCATTTTTTACAAGGAAATATCACATTGTTTATAAGAAATATGCAATTTTAGCTACAATAAATGTAACCATGTAGCTAAAACTAATAAATGAAGTAAATATACAAAGATCAAATACACCTATGGTAAAATTATTGCAGGTGGTATTTTTTGAAAAACTAATAATTTTATTATTTAAATTCATTGACATTATTAAAAAAATTTAAAGATTCATAATTTTTTTATTACAAATACGCAAGAAAAATCAAACTTAATCTGTTTTCGTTCTTGTTTTAACAACAGAAAAGGTTGTCAGAAAAATTATATCGAAATTTTACGCCATTACTGAGTAACTAAATAAATATTCTAATCATTTCACTTTGAGTGATGAATTTCCAGAAATTACAATTTTATATTGTGATGGGCGCATTTACTTTTAATTAAATGTTTTCAGTCTATTAATTTATTCATAGAATAAAAATTCATTCAAATTTCATAGAATAAAAATTCATTCAAATGTATTCATTTATTAAATCTCAAATGCTATTTAGTTTTACTCTTAAAATATTCTAAAACGTTTTTGGATGTAATTAGTTAATTAAGTTTAATTATATTAAATAATAAATTTAAAAATTTATTTTAACAGCAAAAAGCAATGTTTTTTTTTCTCATAACCACGATAAAAACATAGATAATAGATAATACCGTACAAAAAGGTAGCGTAAAAAGAGTACCATACGTTATAAAATATCAATGTGTTTAAATTCATTTAAAAGAGAAAAAAACGTGAAACTTATCATAGTATTTCTAATCATAGTAATCATTTAATGTAATAAGAATTGAATGTAATAAGTTTCAGGTGTAAAAGATTATCATGTATAATAATTAATTAGCAAAGAAGAACGAAATTTACAAAAAATAATTGTAAATATATATAATTGTAAATTATTTCAATATATTCTAATGTTTTAGAGATTTCTGAAGCTACAAGTGAAATAGAATTCTATAATATATCTCTAGTCTTATTATCATTCACTTTATGAACATGCATATAAGCAACTCTTAGGGACAGATAATTACAGATAGCAATGTGGAATCGTAAGTTTGTCGTAATTTTATTTAATTTATTAAGTGAATTAATATTAAATCTATTTATTACATAAATAACGCGAGTTTATTACTGAAATATTTTAAATACTATCATGATCTGTAGATATAATTCTACGTGGTATCACATGCCACTAATAAAAGCGCAAAAATTGCTATTTGTTATATTGAGGAGTTCTAAAGAAAGTGCATTAAAACATTCGTATTTCTTTTTTCCTTCTTACACAAATTTCTCGATAATTATTTTTTCATTACCTTGCTATACAGTTGATTTCTGTTATTGTTATTTTTTATTATATTTCACAAAATACGTCTTTTTTAAATTTTACTGTAATCTGTTCGATCCAAAATATTTTTTCAGCTTCGTGAATCTTACTTTTTAGTTTTTATTGCTAATAATTTCAATCTATATCCACTACACTGTGAGCACTGACTTGAATGACTACCCAATCTATCGTTGCTGAGAATATACAGTAGGTGTAAAAAGTATTCGTATACCGATCAATTTCAAACAAAACTTCGTGAAATGATAATTTATTAACAATTTTTTTTATAAACAATAAGTTTGTACATATTTTCGGAAATCTCTAGAATAGATGCAATGCAAAAGAAAATTTTTAATTTACATAATTTGCGAAATCAACAAGCAAAAACAAAAAATCGGCAGAAATGTATAAGCGATAAGTATTAAGTATTTGTAAAACTGCTAAATTGTTAGAAATTTAGACAAAAAAAACATAATTTAAATAAATTTAACAATATAAAAACTAATGTAAACAATTAATTAATACTTTGTAGGGTTTCTTTTTGATTTTATAATTGCAGCAATTCTCCTAGGCATTGAATTGACTAAATTTGATGTTGTGCTAGGCGAAATCTAGTTCCATTCCTCTTGGAGAGCATTTTTTAAACTTTCTTTAGAGGAAATTTGATGTTTTCTAATCTGACGTTTCAAGTAATCTCACCCGGTGTCCTATCGGATTTGTATCTAGAGATTGTGGAGGAGTTTTTAGATACGCTGGTGTATTATGTAGTATCCACATTCTGGTATTATACGCAGTATGTTTTAGATCGTTATCTTGCAATAAAAAATCATCTTTAATGCCCATTTTTTCTGCACTGAAAGAAAGATTTTAAACTGTCAATGTAAATTCGGTGGTTTATTAAACCATCAATAAATTGTAATGTGCCGACACCAACTGCACTCATGCAGTCCTAAACGATTACGGAACCTTCACTGTGGAACCAACCTTTTACTGTAGGCCGTAAGTTTACTGGTATTTTTTTTTCTCCAAATAGTACAGTGTCCATCAGACCCGAAAATATTGAATTTACTCTCGTCTGTGAAAATCATTTTATTCCAGTACTTCATTGATGTGTTGATATTATTTGTAGCGACCTATAGTTTCTCGAGTACGAGTTTCGAACACCGACTCGTACAAGCCGCCTAGCGTCGAAGTCTATTCGATGTTAAGCAGAGTGCGGAACGCTACTAAGATGGGTGACCGTCCAACCTAGAGAGTAGTTATAACAACAAGCGTCTGGGGTAAGGATCGCTGCCATCACTGATGAATCTAGGCAGCGAACTCTGAGACGAAACACATTTTTCCTCACCTTACCCACTTCCTACTATTCATTACCTTCCTTCACCTACCTTTATCCTCGCACCATCAGCACACTTCTAATTCCTTCAAGTGGTGACAGCCCGACGATGATATGAACACGCAACTTATGCAAATGAAAAATGAAAAGAAAGGGACAACAACAAAAAAGAAGGGACGACGATACACCAGCGAGAATGCAACATCAGGAAGGACCAGACGCCTATCGAGGATGCAACATCAAGGAAGGATGCCACAACAACAATAATTGGCCACGGCGTATAAATCGGTCGCAGTATAGATGCGCTGATACACATGCAGCACCTTCACCGAATACAGACGGTAGCAGAGGAAACGCGTGCATATGCAGGCATCACGTCCGGGGTCACAACAAAGCCAGCCGCGTATACGACACGCAGCCACGTACACGCAGCGCCTCCGTCGACCATAGCCACATAGATCCTCCAATACAAGATGCCGGTCCTGGGTTCGGAACCTAACTACCGAAGAGAACCAGGACCGAGCCGCAAACGGAGAGCAGCCAACAACAACATCATCCGGCATATCCACTCCTACATAGGCCATCTCTTCTTCTCAGTATCGTTATCACTGGGAAGGGGGTGATGTAACGATCTATAGTTCCTCGAATACGAGTTTCGAACACCGACTCGTACAAGCCGCAAGAGGCTGTGCGCCTAGCGTCGAAGTCTAGCGATATTCGATGTTAAGCAGAGTGCGGAACACTGCTAGAATAGGTGACCGCCCAGCCTATCGAGTAGTTATAACAACAAGCGTCTGGGGTAAGGGGTCGCTGCCATCAGCCCCACTAATGAGTCTAGGCAGCGACTCTGAGACGAAACGCACGACCTTTCCTTACCACTTCCTACATTACCTTCGCTCATTCCTTTATCCTCGCACCATCAATACACTCAAATCCCTTCATATTATTTGCGAACTGCAACTCTTCTTTCTATTTGCTTCAGAATAACTACAAAATATTTGTTACGGGCCACTCAACCGTGATACCCTTGGTTTCGTAAAAAACTACGCACTAACAGATACATTATTAATGTCTAAATTATTTTTAAGATGGTCAACTATTTTTATTACACATATTCTCAAAATTTTGCCTTATCATTCTAATAACGACTCGTCCAGTATACTGATTAAATTTACGTGGACGTCCACTTTTTGAGTTATTTTGCAGTCTGTTTTTTTGTCCATACCTATCAATTATACTTTGTATAGTAGATCGAGGTCTGCTTATAATCTGCGAAATTTCTGATAAACTTTTACAATGATTATGTAAATTAATAATAATTTTTCTTTCTTCTATCGTAGATTTCACACGTTTTTGTCCCATTTTTCAACGATAATTTTAAATACTGTAGAATTTTGAACTTGTCTGATACCGATAACGTACTGACAACATTAGTCACAGTTATGAAGCAGCGGTGAAATATGTTTACATTATAAATTCTCTTGTAAGCAGTTCGAAATAGAAACTGAACGAATACTTATTGCTTGTACATTTCTGCTGATTTTTTGTTTTTTCTTAATTTCGCAAATTAAAAATTTTTTTTTGTATTGCATCTATTCTAGAGATTTCCGAAAATATGTACAAATTCATTGTACATATAAAAAAATTAATTATATAAAAATTATATAATATAAATATATTACATAAAAATTGTTAATAAACTATTTCACGAAGTTCTGTTTGTAATTGATCGGTGTACGAATACTTTCTATACCCAATGTAATTACTATAAAAGTTATGATTAAGACTGACTGTGAATAGCGACTATGATACAAATTTACTAATTTTTATTATCTTTCCTGATATTTTGTAAATATATACATGGAATAGATACATGAAAAGTTAACATTTACTTTTATTGACTTCAATAATCATAATTTGTATAGTAAGAATGTGTTGAACTAGTGATTAGCGAAACAAATGCGAGTCTTTCATCTCCTCATCTAAGCAGAGCCATAACACAAAAGCTTTTGGGGATGTTTGTGGGTGTTAGTGCAGGATGAAATGATTGTTTGACTCGAGTTATCTGTTAACACTTTTATTTACTATGTTACAAGAGATAGTGCGGAGTTCGTAAGCGCGGTGAATACTTTCATTCGCGGCGTATCGCGGAGTTTCTTTGTACTCTCTGACGGCCTGAATTTCTCTTTCTTATTCGTTCCGTATGACTGCCCGAATTTTTTTTCTTTTCCGAAGTTTTTTTGCTCCGAGGAAAACTCGGTCCCTGTCTCGGACATCCCTAATTGGCTAAACCGTTTCTGAGTTTTGACCAATTAGGTTGTCACGAAATTGCACCGCCTACTCCTTGCGTTCGTGACGCATTTTCTCTGAGAGTGGGGCTGCAATTTCACCGACCATTCGGGAACCAATTTTCCCGAATTGTGGCGATGTAGCAGGGTTTCCTCTGGGCCTCATTCACTTTCTCCAAGTGTTTTCCAGACGTTGATCTGGGTGGCCCTTAGGAATCCAAGAGTTTACGACGCTTTGCAGAAATGCTATTGAGACTGTATTTCTAAAACTATAAGTGCGGACGTCCGGTCTTATGCACTGCAAAACTAACTTGGCCTTTTCAATTCAATAGCATCGGCTCCACGTGAGTCGCAAATTCTTCTAACTTTTCTGTCTGAGAAAACGTCTTTTCTCCGACATCTGCCAGCCGCTACAAGCTATATTATCAAGAATCAGATCTTTTCCGACAGGGTCTATTGGTGGACATCGATACACAATAATCCATTATTTAATAAATTATCAGTCAATATAGCAAGCGCATCGTCACAATGTCGAATATGCCAATCCAATCATTGAAAGCTGTTCATGGATTTACTGTCGTAAACTTAAATGCTGTAGAAAAATAAAAGAGGACAAAGTTATATTATCTTTTATACGCAATGTAATACTACATAAAAACTTTTTTTAGTCATACTGTTTTTAAAGAAATGAAGATGACCTTTAACTTTTTTTAAAATGAAATGCTATACTTTCTTTATATTATAGCGGATATATTGTACCCAAAACAGATATAAGGACGAATTTAACGACGTATCATTCAATGATACTTTCACTTAACAAGATCAGAAACAAAAGAAATATTTCGAATATTGCGTATCGGTGTTTCATAACAAGATGTTAATATTTCATGTTTAACATGAATATTCCATATTGTACATTTTTGATGGATTATGTAGTAATTAAATTTGTATCATTATCTATTGTTTGAGTATACAAAGGAATCTAAACCATTCGTTAAGGCCAACGGTATTTACAACATGAAGGTGCTCCAGATTCAACGTTCAAATTAGGACATTTTTTGCATACCTCAAGTACAGACCATTTAGAGATCAGGTCTCTCAAAAGTTTCAGTTAACTTCGAGTGTGAGAAATTCGTTTTGCACAATAGCAATTGCTATGTCATTAAAATACCATGCAAATCGTTATTAATCTTCTAGTGTGAAATGATTTAAAACAAAAAATAACAATGCCTCTGCATTGATATCGCAAGTACAAATATCAGAAACCAAGAATATATTGTACAAGGCACAAAAGGTATTGTAGTGAATGGAAGTTACATTGAATATGAACATGAAGATAAACATCTCAATATGATACTGATAACGAATACGTAATATCCGAAATATTATTTAATAATTATTTCTTTTGTTCCTGATCTTGTGTATGAAAATAGTATGAAAATCATTGAATGGTACATCGTTGAATTCGCCTTTATATACGCTTTTATATAATATGAAAAAAGTATAGCATTCTGTTTAAAAAATTGAAGTCTTCATCTTCAGTTCTTAAAAAGCATTACTTATAACTTTATCCTTTTTCATTTTTCCATAGTATCCAACATTTATGAGAATAAACACTGGACAGTAAATCCATGAATAGCCGTATATCTATTTTATTCTGTCGTTTTTTTCTCCTTCGGATGTCACATACATTCCCAGCAATGAACGCTTTGTCGCCTGTATCTGACCTAATAGTTTGTATGCATGAAAGCAAGTAAAATCTTCAACTAGTGGTTTTTCAATTAAATATTTAATTCCGTATGCATAATGAATAAAGTATCTACAAAGAACAATATATATTGAAATTTTCAACTTGAAGTACACGCATGACATGTAGTATCATTGAAAACCTCAAGTAAATACCAGTGCTATTTTAATTCGTCAATTTTAATTTCTTCTGAGATAATCACAATGTTCATACACACTCGTACTCTCAAGTCTTACAAAAATGGGAAAGAATCTTAATTGCCTGAGAGTCATGTGGACTACCTGATGGATACATTTTTGGGCAACATGAATGAAACTAAAGAATACGGCCTTCCACAGAAAGAGGAAATGAAAGCATTTTTAAGATTCACAGGTGATTCTGAAACAGTGTCTAGTAAGGACATTTTTATTAGAGTACAATTAACCAAACGATAACTGAAGTTTTCCGCAAAATCTATAATAAACACAAAGACAAATTATCAATATATGGATGAAGTAGAAAAGGCAAAAGCTAAAAAATACACATAAAAATACTCAGTCTATCAGAACGAGTAAAGAGTACAAGTCCCAAGACTTTGGTTGAAGTCCAAATTCGTGATAGCAGCGAATTATTTACGAGTGTTGATGTCCAGAGGTTCCATCCATATAGAACTTCTCTCGTGATTAGTTAAAATAATTGCCTATTATATAAAAAAAAATCCAGTTATAACTGTTGACGCCGGATAAAGGAACGCTCTGTGAATTATGATACCATACAAGAATCCTGAGGATGATGTTCAAAAGCATTACATGCATGGCATTATTATTGAAAGGCTCTTTGGATAAAAAGATCTCCCCATATTAATATCACATTGGAGGTGATTCTATATGGAAAAATAAAAGAAAAAGAAAAAATTTTGTATAAAATTTTTTGCTTCGTAATCTTGATTTCAAAAAAATTATATTTGAAAATTCATGAGAACTTATCAAATTCATTTATTTATTAGAAATCCATAAGAATTTATTCAAGTATTGAGAGTATTAATTAAAAGAAAATAAACTGTGTTTATTAATTTATTAATTAGAAAGTGAAAATACATTACAATTCGTTAATTTATTCTTAATGGGAGTTAAGTTATGTACGTAGTAATAAGTGTGTTATTTACAACAATACTCCTAATACAATAAAAATATTTCCCGAGAACCTGTTGTGCAATTTTAATCATATTATTTTCAATAGGCAGAAATAACCGATATCAGTTGTACTCAATCATACACGTATCTCGTGAATTTTCAAACTCAATTTTTCTTAAAAACGATACTTTGAATGAAAAATTTTTATATTATATTTTTTGTTTATTTTCTCATGTAGAATTACCTCCATCCTACTACTTGTAGCTAAATCTGTAGAATAGGCATATATAAATATTACACTAATATTGTTAATGGTTTTGAAAATATTTCAATGTTCAGTTTCATATAACTTTCTTTTTTTTTTCTTTTTATTTACGCTATAGAACCCTCTACAGGGTTATTAGCAGCATGCACATTGCTGTGTATACTAACAATGCAGAAACAATTTCGCAAACTTTTGTACAAGGATTACACTGATATACAACTAAGATACATGTTTGCCATTTATATACTTATAACTAGAGCTTAAAACTAAAAGAACTGTTAAGTCACTGAGAAATACAGCTAAGCACTCGACACAAATCCGTTACAGATGGCAACCATGGCTTTTGAGAAATTTGTGAATAATCAACAGAGGAGAAATATATGGTTTGCTTAAAAAGAAATCCATTGTGTGGGGAGGAAAATAACCACATAGATTATTAATTAAGACATTCCTATTGTCGTTGAGATTGGAACACTGCTAAATTATATGGTTGAGATCTTGAACTAAACTGCCAGACTGACATTTTGTATCAAAAGCTAAGTTAATTTTAAAGAGGAAAGCAGCTAATTATGGTTTAGAAGGATACTAATGACCACAAACATATAATAATCACCTGGATCCCGTCAGACCAGGGAATCGGAGGAAACGAACAAGCCGATTCCTTAGCCAAAGAAACAACAATCGACCAAACAAAAGAAACCAACATCCCAATCCCACACCAAGACGTTATAGCTTCAACGACCAAACCGGAAAGAGAAGAATGGAACAGAATTTGGACTACGACAAAGAGAACCAAAATACATGACATAGCACACCAAAATTTCTATCAAAAAATACCAAATAACAATCTAAGCAGAAAAGAAAGGATAACTATGACCAGGCTTCGAATAGGACACTCCAAGATCACACACGAATATCTACTAACCAAAACAGAACCTCCTTTCTGCAACA
>NW_025110101.1:135712-259675 GCF_011392965.1 Frieseomelitta varia | reverse complement strand
ACAAATTACGAGAAGAAATTAATTAAGAGGAATCATTTGTGGACTGTTATGGTTGCATCTCCGATTTTAGAGACCCTAAGCTTGCGTTTTATGTTTCGTTTAAGTATAGTTTACGTATATAAAGGATGTTTCAATTTCGTTTACGTTAGGAGTAGTGTCAGTAGTGAGTGCATAATTTTGCGCAAACTATAGTGAATATTAGATTCAAATTTATTTGCGAACGTAACTGATAGTATTATCTTTGAAGTATATGCTCGTGGAGTGCAAATTAGTAACGTGAAAAATTAAAATTAATTGTTATATGGTTGTAGAGCGTTTAGTTCCACCGGATTGCCACAACGCGGCGCTAGTGTGTCTTTCTCCGTAAAACAGAGAAATTTTCATTTTCGAAAAAACATAATTTAGCGAAATGAATTGTGACGATTGTATTACCCTAATTAGACCTTTAGCTTTCTTTTCATACCCCATTTGAGTCGTAAAATGCAGAAATATGTATTTTTGTAATTAATTAGTACTAACGAGTTACCGCTAGATGGCGCTACCATGTCCATTTTGTGACAGTTCTCTCTAATTACGAAAAAAACCCAATGAGGAGGAATAATTTGCGAATTTTTTTACATGCCTCCTTAAACTTAGGTTCCCCGCTTTTTTTCTATGTGTGATTTGTCCTAGAAAAACGTGTGTGTAAAAAGTTGAATTTTTTTTTCAATAGATCGAAGGATGTCCTTCTCGCACACTGTTGCTTTCCTTGTCTAGCGTCATTAGACAAGGAGACAAACAGCGTGTGACAAGGACAGACATATACGCGCGGTAAACAAGGAGAGCGACAGTGTGCAACAAGGACAGACATATTTGCGTGGTAGACAAGGAGAGCGATAATATGAGACAAGGACAACAATATTAGTTAGTTCCACCGTTAGTTTCACCGCTATGCGACGCTAGTATTTTAATACCTTTAGCGGCTAGCACATCCAGTCTTTCTTTAGTTTCCCAGTTCCCAAGACACGAATACTATAAATCGTAAGTGGATGCTGCTTATCTACGGATCAAGTGCGATTTTTAGGTTAAGCTTGCAGCGTGCGGAACACCTCTACAATGAGTGCCGTTTCTTGGCCCAAGCTAGAGGTTCCTAATAAACCGAGCGTCTGAGGTTAGGGGTCACCAGTATCAGCCCTATTGATGAATTTGGCGGTGACTCCGAGACGAAATACACTCCACCTTCTATATCCTTTCTAACCTTACATTATACATAAAATCATCCGCTAGAAATTTTACCTTTAATACTATCTACTGACGAATTGCAAATTGTATATATATTTTCAGTTATAGCTGTATTTATGTACAAAAATGAAAAGTCCCATGCAAGAGCAAAGGAAGCAGTTCCTTCTCTAACTGACCCACTAGGTTTTGTTTGGCATGACACTCTCAACCAATAGGTATTCTTAAATTTAAGAATGGATTGGAAATGACCAACCAGACCCACATTCTTTTCAGGGAACTTCTTATCTCTGCATGACACGTGTTGATGGAAGTATAAGTCATCGTTTTGAATCTTGAGGTTACAGTTGAATTCGGTAAGAATATATTTAATTTTATACAAAATATAAAAATAATAATATATCAAATTTTACAATTTGTTTTGCTTTGGGGATTACGAGAGAAATGATTGTAATTATAGAAGATAAGAAACTAATTTTTTTTATAAAAAGAATCATTTATGGTTTCATTCACTTGATTGCTATTTTATGTCTAAACGAGTTCAAATATGTTTCATTGCGTTTGTAGTATTAATATAATTATGCATAAAGTGTTTGTTAAATATTTAGGACATGGCTCAAGGAAAATTAAAAGTGAAAACTAACGTACCAACGGTAAAGGAAAAAAATAAGAATAAAAACAAAAATACTCCTGCCATTCAACGGCGAAATAGTAAGTATTTTTTTTTTTTTTTTTATAAAACATTGTGGTAAGTAAATTATATATTACTTCATTATTTATTCACAAAAAAATATTTGAATTCTTTTATTTATAGATGCACCTATTCAGCCTAAAAAAAGGAAGTTTGAAGAAACACATAAGTTAAAACAAATGATTACAAAAACAGTTAACAAAGCAATGGAAATTAAATTAAGAGAAAAAGCTTTAGAAGGAAAAATGTCACTTACTAAGAAGGAAACAGCTACTTCAAAAAAGAAGTAGTTTATTTAAAAGTTGATAATAAAAAGTATTCTTCATTTTTACTGAGGTGATAAATGTAATGTGGACTTTTGTATTATAAACTATACTATAAAGTTTTTTAATACAACTACACTTTACCACATTTGTGAAGAATAGAAATAAAGCAAACTATCTTGTTATATAAAATTTATTACACAAGGAAATGTAAATAATGAGAAAAAAATAAAATCATTCATTTGTTAAGATTTAAAAACATTGTTTTAATTTAACTTTATATTGTTATTTCATAAGGTAATTCTGAACATGAAATCAATGGCACAGTGACTTATAGAATATAAATATAGAAAAAGAAAATATTAACTTTCAGTGCATCTGTAACTTTCAAGCATCCCGCAATAAATTACTTTTTTTGTGCGATTATTTGACAATAGTTTCGTAGAAGGCACATAAGTTTCATTCTTAATTGATTTACATTCAGTTCGCGAATAATGCGCTAATTACAAAAATAAACATTATTTCACAAGATATTTTACACAACTCATATAACAACATACAAAATTGTGAGTTTCATTTGATAAATGTACTAAATTTTAATATATTATCTCTTCTTAATAACATTCCACTCTAGATCACATCAATTAAGCATCGTATTTTATATGTGTTGAACAAATATATATCTTTCTAAGTAAGTACAAGATTGTTTGAAATATTGTTCGAACATTACGGAGAAGCTACCTGTAATATTAAATATAAATTACAAACTAAACAGCATATTTTATTTTTATATATTTCTAGCAAATGTTCTATTTACCACTAGTAAATGTCCGCTTTGTCTGTTTTTACTAATGGTTGGAGTTGTACCAGTTTTGAATTCAATCACACCTTCTTTCCCACTGACTAGCTTATGTGAAACTCTGAAAGACAATTTTAGTTTAAACATTTAGCAAATTTGTTACTATTAGAATGAACAAGAATAAAAATTAAATTTCATTTGTACTTACGATTCTGTATTAACAATTTTAAGAATATTCGGATTATTAGTGATGACAATCGCTTTTGTTAATGCTTCTATGATATGTGGTACCTCCAAAATTAAGTCACCCTAAACAAAAGGTAAATAAAAACAATCAAGAAATAGTAATTGTTTATTCATATTTTTTTAATAATGGCAAACCTTGTCTTTTTTTAATTCAGGTGGTATCCTAACAATTAATAAATTATCCGATTCTCCTGTAACCACCAACTCTTCAATGGATTTATAAGGAAGTCGATGTTTCAGTTTGAATGTTTTTAAGGTATCTAAAATATACACAGCATATTCTGTTAAAATTAGTACCCTTTCACGCGGTTTGTAACCATGCCGATCATATTTAATAACAGGAGTCGCATACTAAAAATAATATAAATAAAAATTATTATCGGGACTATAATTTATAATAATTTCAAAAACAAGTTTTAAACATGAAAAACATTACTTTTATAGTTTCATTTCTAGGAAGATGATTAACGGTGAAGCTTTCTCTCAGCGCATTGTATTCAGGACCAAGTCGATCATTTTGGAATCTTGATCCAAAGCTCTTTGCATACGATTTCTTTTTGCCTTTAAAAAGAGATTCAGCTAATATTTTTAATTCAAACTGTTTTTTATCCTCTTTTGACAAAGCCAGTCTATATTTCCGAGCTTTCCATTTTTTGTGTATGATGCGCAAATGTTCTGAGGCCTACATTGATTATTATTCATTAACGTGGTTATTATTCTTTAAAAAAAATATTCATTTGCAACAATTAAATAATCGTTTATCTTACTTCTCGACAAGAGTATGGACACGGAGGCCAATAATTATTCAAAACACCAACTGGAAGTGACTTAGAGAGCTTGAGTAACCATTGAGACTTTGCTAGCTCGATAAAAGCAGTGTTAATCTCTGTTGGTGGCCCATTTCGTGTAATAAATCCTTCGATAAATCTATACGAAGTTATTTTGATTTATTGTATTTTGTTTAGAATATGTGGAAAATATTCAATCAATAGAATTGATTCATAATACCGTCGAATAGTAATGACTGCTTTTCGTCTTCTTTCAGCTTCTTGTTTTGCCAACCATCTTCGAATATATTTTTGAAAAACTACTGCCGCTTTTTTCATGTTTAAATATCTTCGCCTTGTTAGTATACATTTCCATTTGCTTTGAATAATAGCAGCTATTTCGTGTTTCTTCATCTGGAAGGCATCTTCCGTATCAAACAATGTCTTAGGGAATCGAATAAACAATTTTGTGCTATGGAATGGATTTTATCCAGTGTTAGATGCGTTAAAAAATGGTTTATATAACTTTATTTATCTATCAGTTCTTACTTGCCCATCCTATATTCATCTTGTTCGTAGTCAAGATGACAAACGAGCAGCTGAACACCTTCTTTAGCGGAACCGTAATAGTTTGGCCATGTTTGTGGACATAAAGATTTATAACGTTGTAAGAACTGTTCGTACGGTCTTCTATAGGCAAAACCAGCTCGTCTTACTCTTAAATTTTCCATAAGACCTAAATACTTTACTTGATGCAGTATAATTTGCTGGTTGAATTGATCTAAAATAATATTCAAGATAAAATTTAAAATATATGAAATATTTTTTTAATTAAACAGAAATTATTGAAACTTACTGGCCATTTTATAATCATTGGGTTTGATGCAACGGATATAAGAAGGTTCTTTGCCCATAAGAATTTCCACCAGATTATTTAAACTGTTTTTAAATTGCGTAATGGCAGTATCTGGTCGTTTTTTGCTAGTTAAATCTTTCACATCAAACACGTTCTACAAAATTATAAATTTTAGTGTACATAACCGAAAAATACTATATATAAATCTCATTCAGCGAATGTACCTTAATAATTGAATTCGTTGTGTGTGACATCACTTCACGTAAATCTCTATACAGTAAATCATTATTTTTCTCAAGAAATCCACGGACGTTGTACGTTACCTCGCCAGCATAATGTACTAATCTAAACTCCTAAAATATGCAATTACGTTAGAAAAAATTATTAGAAGATTACATGAATCAAAGAGTTGATATCTTACATCACGTCCCATGACTTTTTGTGTTTGCAGGTCTGCTTTCATATGACTTATGTAATGGGGATGATTATTCAAATTTACATTCAATTTTTCCAGGAAGCTCAAATCTGTTGGTTCTCCTGGACGGAGACATTCCTCATCCATCAAAGATATTATACCTTAAATAAAAAAATATCATAAAACAATATATTTATTATCTTCATTCATTTTCTAAAATCTTAAATTACTACCTTTATACTTTTCTTCAATTAAATCGCAAATGACTTTGTTATTAAAATAATGAACATTTTCCCACGTTATTCCTTCTCTCAGATACTCCTCTTGCTCCGATTTCAACGTCAATTGTATAAAAAGTTGTTGCAACTTTTCATTACAGTAATTTATACAAAATTGTTCGAAGCTGTGAAACGATATCTTTAATCAATCACCGTCAATGAAAGAGATTATTTTTATTAATAAATATTATCTAATTTCAGAGAACGTGTACCTGTTTTTCTGGAAGATTTCAAAACCGTAGATGTCCAGAATTCCTATGACCATCTTGCTATGTGGATTGTTAACAGGCTGCAAGGATTTATTCAATCTGGTCACGAGCCACGTGAACAGTCTGTCATACACAGCTTTCGCCAACGCATCCCGTGCATAAATTGCGAATTCTCTGTTCAATGGGGAAACGACCACGTCGCCGTGGGCGTCTATGGTGCGATTTGTAAAGGCCTCCGCCAATTGTTTTATGTTGCAACCCAATAACTGCGAATTGAAAAATTGCAAATAACTGGTCAATCAGGCAACTCGTAAAAGATTAGTTTATTATCTTTTTCACTATTTTATGCGTTGTATGAATGTTACAGACTTACAGCGGCAACTGCCTCTACGGAAGCTGGTTTTAAAATTTGCGCGACACCATCTTCCTCAGTAAAACCAACGTTTCCCATATGCAATACGGATGCAACTATTGCGAATAAATCATCTTGTTCCTGCTGAGTCATTTCCATAGTCTTCATCGCCTTTATTACTTCATTATACTGAACAGCATCGTCTATAGTGTCTATGGTACCTTTCGTCTAGAAATCATATGTGTTTTACAATGTGTACGTTATAATAATAGCCGGTTGATTAGAAAGCTTACCCCGTTGCTCATATAATAGTACGTATCTAAATTTCTCTTGAGGTACAATTTTCGTAATGTTTCCTCGCTTGCTCCGGCCAGTAATTGATAGAATATGTGGAAATTACGCTCTCCTGAAAATTGATGCACCACTCGCGACTTCTCGAGTAGATAATTCAAGATGTTTCCACCGATTGGATCTCCCTGGAAACGTGTATGATTTTATTCACTCATGACACATTTTTCTCATATATAAATAGATATATACTATATATACTATCGTTCATAAGTATCTGGATACTTTAGTTGATTCGCAACAATTCTTAAATTTAATTGAAGTATTAATATTAGGTAAACAAATAAAGACAATGAAACAATTCTTTCATTTGTACCTGGAAATTAAATTGGATATCCATGTACTTGCCGAAACGGGACGAATTATCATTGCGATTAGTTTTTGCGTTTCCGAAAGCTTCGAGCACCGGATTGCTACCGATTAATTTATCATTTACTTCTTCCACTTGTTTCTTGTGCCCGGTGGCGGCAGCGATAAATTCTAGCACCTTCTTCGAAGCTTCGGTCTTCCCTGAACCGGATTCGCCTACACAATTTCAGTTCCAAGAATATTTAATTTATACCCAATAGATGAGCATTTGTATTTTTTTTAAGAAATTTTTATTACCCTGTTAGAAAAATTTTAAATCATAAGTTGAATGAAGTTTAAGTTTCATAATTTAGACTGCATCTTAAAATTTTTATAAAGATAATTAAATTAAAAAATGAAACTCAAATGGAAATTTGTTTTATCTACTAAATATTAATAAATACTTCGGATATCATATATTTTTAGATATTATATATATTTTTGTTTGTTACAATAGCTAAACTCAACCTTCGAATTGTAATTAATTTGCTTCTTACCAGAGATGAGAATACATTGATCCCGATTCTCCTTCAACAAAGATTGATAAGCGGTATCAGCAAGTGCAAAGCTGAAATGAAACAAAAAGTTTCGAATTATTAATCATCTAGACTGGGAGATAAAACACGTTATAATTCAGTATCTTACATGTGCGGTGGAGCTTCGAAGAAATTTCTTCTATGATAGTATTGAATGACTTCCGAAGTGTAAATCGGTAATTTCTTATAAGGATTCACTGATACCAACACTTGACCAATATACGTCTGAAAAAATAGTAAAACTTTGTTACTTAGTTTGAACAGAACAATAAAAGATTAAATTCTTTGTGAACACGAAACAGGTAGCTCGATTTGTTAATGAAATTAACACCTGTTTGAAGCACAGCTCTAATTGAATTAGTAAATTTTCAATAAACGTACAACCTCTTTACAAATTGAAGAAAGAACTGTTTTTTTTTTTTTTTAATCTATGGAATGTCAAATAAATATAGTCTCGTATTTTTAAATCTTGACATTTCTTTTGGCAATGCTTTGTTATATACTTGAATCAACAATTTTTATTCAAAAATGTTGATTCAAGTATGTTGATTCATGTTGTCTGTACGATAATAATAATCTAACTAGAAGTTCAAATATTTATCGGAAAGACTTCTAAAATTTCTAAGTTTTCTATAAATAAATTCAAGCTCTATTTTTCTCATCATATACATTTCCATAAGTGATTTTAAGTAAAGTAACTTGGATCAATTGCAAGTATTGTCCGCAACTAAACAGCATAGGAAGAAAATTGGTCTGAGAATTTCTTGGAAAAAGAACGTCTTTGTGGAAAATCTACTCACATAGATTAGATTCTCATTGAAGCGCTTTCGCAAATTGTCGATAAACGCGTCCTCGCTCTCAAAGTTCTCAAGGAGAACGAAGTCCTGGACACCGACGCGATCACGCTCGTGCAGACCACGTTCCATGTTCCTGCGTAACTCGGGGTGAGTCTTGGGCACTTCCGGTGCCTTGTGTTTGTCGGAACTTGTAACACCACCTCCAGTGTCGGATACCGGCTCTGACTCGCTATAATAAGTCAGGATGCAAGTAAATTTTGACATACATGACATTTTTCATTTCTCAGCGTATCATCCTCTTTTAATTACCAACTAGTTTTAATACAGTGGCAACAATTTTTACCAGAGACTGGCAAGTTCCATTAAAAATATACAAAAGTCTGATTTTTGTTCAGTATGAAGAAAGTCATCAGTAACTATGAATCCATAAAAGATAAAAGTATCAAATACATAAATATAAAGAAAATGTATTCAATATTATATTTAATATTTATATTTACAGAGGAATATATTTTAAATTTATCAGTAAATATTAAAAATCACACCACGTTACAATAATGGCCATTATACTGATCATATATATTGTTTCTTCAATTCATTTATTGAAGTTCACAACGTTTCTCTAGAATATAGTTGTTCGCACGTAATATGATCGACAGGCATTGAGATTTGTGAAATTGGTTACGACCAAGATGTATGTACGTCGATTTCTCGTGAATGTTATATGGTACCGAACGCGAGAAAGTGCAAACTGCAAGTATTGTTCGATCGCCGGAAACGAAATCAACACTCTGAACTTCGACAGCGATTCACGCGATCGGTGTCGATTTCCTGCGGTCACATCGGCCAACGACACGGATACGCGCCCATAGAAAAATAAGTAAAACAGGATAGATCATCTCGTCTCTCTCCTTTTGCTTTCAAAATATTTCGAGCTCTATATTTTACACAGGTATTGCTACTATGTTTAAACTTCCCTGCAACTTGAAAAACTAAAAAAGTCAAAGACATTTTCGTGTTTTAACGAGCTGATCTAATTTTTTGTAATGAAAGTTTGTTACGTCGAAAGGAAAATTCTAATTTAGTTAATTTCTGCTGGAATTGCTGTATACATTTTATAATCTTCCTCTGTAATGTTAAAATAGATAATATTAAAAAATATTATTATTAGGTATTATCCTGGATTTAAAGAAATCGCAATGT
This sequence comes from Frieseomelitta varia, assembly GCF_011392965.1. Classification (NCBI taxonomy): domain Eukaryota; kingdom Metazoa; phylum Arthropoda; class Insecta; order Hymenoptera; family Apidae; genus Frieseomelitta; species Frieseomelitta varia. Next base: position 250,349 of record NW_025110101.1, on the reverse strand, counting down.
GATCAACATTGTATTAATAATTACATAAATTTCTTTCAACAATCTTCAAAGGAGAATCGTAAGAATCAATGTATTAATTACGTAAGAGCTGTACTACCCTCTGTAGAATCAACAGAATAACGAGTGATAAAGTTGCTGATTAGATACCGAAACAATGTTGATAAACGCTAAGAGATCGATAAAGAGTTTTAACACAGAAAACAATGTAATTTTGTAATGTATGATCAATTAGTTGCAACAACTAATTAGGCTAATTTTACTTTGATCGCAAATATGAATATTGCGTAGGCACTAAACAAATAAAGATAACAATAATTCTGTAACTAAAACTTCTCGTGGTGCTATGTACTATAAGACAATGACTTACAATAATAATACACTTAGTGATTCACAATTGTTTCTAGCGATTCAACGTTACTTTCAATTTAAACTTCCAGCGACAGACTAAAACGTTGGACTACCGAAAAATCCAGGTATAAGGCTGTCAATCAGATACAAAGGAGCGGCATAGGCTACTTTTACCCCACCTTCACGACTCGGGGTTAAATCAAACTTCGTTCCTTCGTATTGTGCAAAGTAGGGTGTGTTCCTCCCTTTTGCAACCCTGCCTCATCACTATAACAGTTTATACATCTATCTATATGGAACACGAAATTTGATGAACCTTTGTCGTATCACATATCCAAGTATAACATTATAAACTACTACAGTCAACATAAATTGCAGTAACATTACAAATTATTATAATGAATATAGATTATAATTGTAACATTACAAGCTAATGTAAATTATGTAGTATAAATTACTTGATAATAAAGAATAATAAATTTCCTAATACAAAAAAAGAAAAAAAAATTAATTGAGCTTAAGAATCAATAAATTAGTCCATTAAGGATATTATAAATGCTACAAATTTCTTAAAATTACGGAATTTGGATTAAATATTAATTCATCGATCTCGATATTGGAAAATAGAATTTGATAAGATAAACTGATTGGAAAGAATGATAAATCTTCCTTAATAGTTCAATATCTTTACTCTAAGTATACGAATTTTGTTATTAGAATTAAATAAGTAATCGTAAAAAAATAAGATAAATTTCTATAATTCCTAAGAAAGAGATAATACGGAACATGAAAGATTAATTTTATTAGCGAGACAGAGTTTATTGTAGATACTTTTTTTTGTAAGAACGATAGAGGAATTTCGTGGAACTCACCCCATGTTTCAGCAGTGTCCTTGCACCCTGTGCAACCAACAGATTAATGAACTAAGCGATCAAGAGTTATTGTTATCGCGTGAGTATAGAACCAGAGCTGGTGCTCTCGCAACTGATGCTCGTTGTACTTCCCTGCGAAATCTAGCGATAGATCATGCTTACGATAAGATACGCAGCCTATGTGGAAAGTCAATCTCAATTTCGTTCGATAATCTTCCGTGATCGACTGGTTTTCCTTTAAGTTCCGATTTTTTAATTTAATTATCAACTACCTTCAACGGATGGTGGAAGAAATTAAATATTATCAAATATTATAGTACGTACACAGATAAATCTTAATAGAATTCTTCTGACATAATATACTTGTTATTACAACATTTTATTAAAATATTCCAATAATATGTCCAGTCATCGTTTTATGCAAACGAAAGGATTGCAATAGTGTGTATCTAATAGTAGTAAATTCTGCAGATATTTTAAGATAAATATATTTCTCTTACATTCTTGTCTCGTTTCTTTTCGTGGTTACATCTAAAAATTCGTCAATTTTAAGAATACATAAATATGAATAAATAATAAACTTATTGTATTATATGTGTCATGTTAAACTCAAGTCCTTTATTTTAATTCTTGCTCTAAGATAGATAAATTGGCCAATTTTAAAAAAATTTTGATTTCGAACAAATATTACTTTGTGCAGGCGAATTTTTTTATAAAATTATATTCGAATATATTCTAATTCGTATTATGACTTATATCTTATTATTATATGGCATTCAGTCTTTTCGCGTGAAAACGCGATAAAACGAAACTGACTTGGCGTCAGCCAAGATATCACGAATAATCTAACGTAAGATTTTTATATATATATCTTGATTAGATTCTCTGCTTTATTGAAGTTTAAATCTATTTTCCTGGCATATTTAATGTAATATATTATTTGTATTTTACTTAATGTGATACAAAATTATTTAATATGATATATTAAACAATTCTTTCAAAGGTGTTTTTTCACTTGTATAAAACGAAAGATTACGCAACCGTAGCTTCGATTTTGTGTTCCAATTAATCTCACGATCCAATTAAAACGCGACGCTGAGGGAGAAGCTAATTGCTTCGAATTCCCTTGCAACACGTTTTCACGCGTATCCTTTCGTAACGTGTTTCACATTTTTCATCTGTTTCTTCCTAAAAGAGAAACTAACAATAAGTAAGCATCGAGTGGTTGATTGGTACAAAAGGAAATAGCCGATCGAATGAAATTAGCCAGGAAAAGGCTACGTGACCTGCTCGATTAATCAGCGTTTTGTTATAATTCTATAAACATTGAGTTAGAAATCGCGGCTCTAGAATATAGAAATGAAAAAATATTTGGAAAGAAATCGTCGAGAAAATAATTATTACTTTATTAAATAATTATTATTTTAAATTTTTAACAGTTCCATCCAAATTTGTCACAGTTGTTATTAAAATATTTAGAAGAAAAAGAAATATTTAAAAGACGTTTTGTATTTTTAAAAAATTATTTTTTTTATGGGGATATTACCCAACAGTGTTGTGCAACGTGTTAAAAAATTATTGTTTTGCGTTAAAAAGAATATAGAAAAGCAAGAGTAAAATAATAGTGCATGTAATGATTAAAAAAAAAAAAAAGTCAAAGCGAAATATTATGAATATTTTAAAATATATCGAAGAAAAGAAAAATTTCCAGTTAATAACGAAAGTATTCCTTTCAAGATGATCAAGTTCCAAAATATTATTAATTTCTTTGTATTTTTAAAAAAATAAGAAAAAAAAATATCGCGTGATTAAAAATATCTTTCTCCTATAAGGGATTTGTTTCCAAAGTTACATTTATATCTTTTTTTTAGAAAACAAGTTAATTCAGATAAAAATATTAAATTAATTAAAATGAAATAAAATAACAATGAGCCTGTTGGACATTCGAAGACCTTACATTGCTATATTGCTTTCTTATCGATGTAAGATTAGCTTTTATCAAAGAATCGTAATGTTTAATTAAAAACGGAAAAGATATACTCGTGCATTCTCATATCTACGTTCCTCTATCTCTCGACACCGAAAGACTTTTCAACTTGCAATTATTTTTTCCCCACTTCGTTGCACAATCGAAAGCCATTAAAAAAATAATAACAAAGTTTGTTTCGATAAATTGCAAGAGAAAGAATCACGAAATAATTTAACTGCAGAGAGAGATTTTTGTCTGTGACAAAAATGTCTCGATCGGCCGAGACCCATTCCTTCGTTCACGATTATTTTTAGTTTCCTCGAGCTTTTCTTCGTGAAAAAATACTCGACGACTGTGACTAAAGAACTGGAAAGCGTCTCGTAGCCTCGATATTTTGAAACACGTCATTCTGCGTTCTTCGTTCCTTATCGAGCCATGAATTGGTAATTGGACGTTACGTATTACATATCGACTTTTACCGGTCGTTTTCACTCTTAAAACTGAACGTTTCTGCTTTAAATACTACGATAACACGACCTCACTGCTTTTAGGAATGCCTTCGATTCCGTATTCATTATCCACAATTTAGAAATTTCGTTTCTTTATCGGCAATCGTGATTTTTCTTTAGAACTCTCGAAGATCAAAACTCTCAACTTTCTAAACTTCCCGCAGTTTACAAAAAAAATTTTTTTCTTTCTACGGGTGATTTTAACTCTTCATTACGGAAACTCTTTCTTCCTGAGAAGTATCTCTCCAAAATTATTGTTATATTTTAATTTTAATACACCAATTATCAAAAGAGGCACATTTATAAAAAAAAAAGAATTCCTCGGCCTCGTAAAAAATATTTTCCCAAAACGACATCGAACTACGATCATATTCAACTTGTTTTTCTTGCAAGGAAAACCTCCGTTAAAGATGTATTTCTCGAACGATCGAGACTGTCGTTTCGTTTAATCGTTACGACCAATAAATTATTGACAATCGTCACTAATCACCGAGAGAGATCAACGAGCCACCAGATGCTGGAGCAAATTAAAAACGTCACTTCTGATTCCGTTTACTTCGGTTTTAAACGTACGTAGAATTTGACCACACCGAGTTCGAGCCGCGATTGACACGTTCACCGGGAAGATCGAGACACGCCGGAGGATCGGTTCACCAATGGCCGTTACTCAACAACGACTTAACAGTGTCCACCTTCGGTTTATCACCTGCTATACGCAACTTCTCCTACTTCCTCTCTACCGCTACTTCATCCGTCACTGATACGCCAATAAATCTAGGCGAAAAATATATCGGACACACACGTGCCCAGCTGCTCAGTTCTTTTTCTTTTTTTCTTTTTTCTTAAAGAACATTTCTCTCCTTTTCCACGTTTGGTATATAGGTCTTTCGGGAGGTGATTTGTGAAAGTGTCGATTGAGATTATCACATTTGAGACTCATTTAAAAGTGGAACATTTATAAAATTCTTTTTCTCTTTCTCAATTTTCTCTCAGTAAGTCTTTTGAGAGATGATTCATAAATGATTGACATTTGAATTTGAGAGTGTTTCGTCTCGTGGGATTTTATATCCGTGAGCTCCGGAAAATCTCGCCTTTTTATTTTGAAGTTATTTGTTATGCGATACGAGAAGAAACTATTGTCAATTACGTTAATATCATTTTTAATAGAAAATGCTTTAAAAGCAGCCATTGATATTTGATTTTGAGATTTGTTTGGAAGTGGAATTTAATATTTGCGAATTGTGGAAAATTTTACTCCGGGAATTGGATTTCTTTTTTTACCCTTTATAATATCCTTTTACAATAGGAAATCTTTCAAGAAGTAATTTACAAAAGCATTTGAACTTTGAGACTCGTTTAAAAGTGGAATTTTAATACTCGTGAATGGAAAATGTTACTTCTTATCTTCAAGTTATTTCCAGGAAATAAATTTTTCGCTGTTCTTTCTGATATGAAGAAACTGTTGTGCGTTAACGCCATTTGTAATATGAACTTTCAATATCAAATTGTATTACTTTTACAGCATCAAAAGAAGAAGAAGAAAAAAAGAAAAGTCGCGAATATGAAGAGAGAACAGAAAAATGCATTCTGTATAATGCCAAAAAATATATAATAGGCATCAGGAAAGCAATACGCGTATAATCTAATCTAATCTGTTCAGATTTTTCGCCCAGATCTGTTCAGATGGCGCATGCAATTGTAACGACAGCATTTGCAGCGGCACAAATACGTTATCGTTCCTTTCGACTCGTTATTATCGTATTTGTCCATGTGTAATCTGCGTTTGTGTTTAATTTAAAGGGACGTTGCGTTGCCGTGAGGAATTTCCAAGATATCTCGTAACGATAAAGAAAACAAAGGAAAATTCTTCTTTTTTTTATCTGCAATGTTATAAATTTCGATTTGATATAATTCACTGAAATTTTACCGATTTCTGAATTGTTATCGACGAGGAATGAAACTTTGTCGGAGTAACTTCAGAAGAAAAAGAAGAGAAGGAATCGTTACCACGTGGATAAAATAACAATGGCTATTTAAGAACAATCGCGGCGAACGCTACACGAATACTGAGACAAACAAGCCACGAGAAAATACAGATGAAATACACGGAGCTTCTGGCAAATGCGTTTCGTGACCTCGTTCTTATCGATACGAGGAGTCAATCGATGACGACTCGAAGTTCCCCGACTGCATTATGCAAATTCCGATTCTTTCCTCCGCGTCAACAAACATTTATTCCAATCAAATATCACTTTTTGGATGATTGGTCACTTTGACGATTAGCGGAAAAGATGTTAGAACCGCTCCTTTCTTTTTGTGGTGATTTTAAATTCTTTCGTAGATCTTTCTAAGAAGTAGTATTTTATATTATTATTAATACTTTTAGTAATTAGTAATTAAGTGATTTATATCACTACTTAAATTTAAACTAATTTAATTACTTAGTAATTTATATTATTATTAATATTTTTAATTATTAACAGAGACACAAGTTATATGGACTGTTGCCAATTACATATTTAAAAGTGAAATTTGTATGAACATCGTAATGATAAATTTCGCTTCTAAATGTAATTAATAATTAAATTGAAAATTCGTTTAAACCTTCATACAATTTTTTTTATGAATTGATAAGTTCTTACAAAAACGAAGACTATAAAATTATGAGATTAGTACTGTCTTTATCTAATTTTTTATCAGTTTAAGAGTCGATAGCTTCCTAAGTAACTTAGCTCAATTAATATAAGTTTCACTTTGAAAGACTGATCCCTTTCCTTCCAAAGATCACAAGAGACACAATCTAACAGACACAAGTTTCATCCGCAGATAAAAATAGCGTCCAGTTAATTCGTAGATAAAAGTCAGTTGAAAAGAGAGATTGATTTGTTGCTCGCATCCAATCAATCCTTTTTGCCAACGGGTCAACGACTCGGGGCCGAGCACAATAACTCGTACTCAATAACATCCGTCACAATAACTCTATAAATCTCGCGACACTTTCCGCGAATCGGAAGTCATAATGCTGTCGCTTCCACTTTTGATACTTGATGGAACGTATACACATAATGTAAATGCACACGAATTGTTCGCGCGTTTTCTTTCGCTGCATCGGAAATGAGATGATCTACATGGCATAGAAACATCTTGATGAAACTTCTGCTCGGTTCTTTGTCGAGAAGATTATTCCTTTTCTTCGTGTGAGATCTTTTCTTCGAGCGACTGAATAGAGAAAATGTAGCTGGGGTACATAAATAACTTGTAAATGAATGAAAAACAGTGGTATTTTAATTGGTTTCATTATTACGGTAGGAAGCATTGAATATATTAAAATTTCGTTTTTCATTTTTATGTTGTTTGAGATCTGCCAGCTTCTACAGAACAGAAGAAAACAAACTTGACTGAGTGTTTTTCAAAGAATTTTATTTTCCCTTGTAATTCCTTTTACAATTGCTGAATATATCAAATAATAAATAAATAAATATTGAAATTGTATGAATAAATGAATATCAGTTTGAATTAATGATAACTTTTATCTTAATGATCATTATTATCTCAATCATCAATTTGTTTAAGATTTTAGTAAATAAATATCCTACTTAAGAATTTAGTAAATAAAATCCCTATTCGAACCTGTTTATTAAAATAAAGTTATTAATTTTTAGAAACTTTTAGAATAAACAGAGAAATCGAGATATTAAATTCTTAGGAATATGTAACAGATTACGCAGAAATTTTGTTTCAATACCAAAGAGTAGATAATTAGAATTGAGATATGTACAATAAACATTTAATATTTCTATCCTAATCAACGAAATCAAAATTATATATGAGTGTTCTCTCATCTCATTTTCTCAGCAACTCTAAGATAAATCGAGGCAACGTTCGATCAGGCTCGATAAAAATTGCTACTCCCCGGAATGGTGAATCGATCTGAGTCACTGTCTCGGTCATAACCTTTCGCTCGATGACTAATTTCTCGGTTAATCTTATGCTAAATCACCGCAGATCCACTGACACGGCTACGAACAATCGCGTTGTGAAGGCGGCTTTCATTGTTCCATCTAGTCATGCACGATGCTGTCATACTTGAAGAAATCCTAAAAGAGCAACACGAGCCATCTTTGGCTATTCTCTTTTGTCTGACAATGAGAAAAATTATCCTCTTCCTTCTTAAATATGCAGCCTACAGTTTCACAACGTGTTAATTATTTTTAATTATTTTTAATTATTTTAATTTATTTTAACTTGAACTATATTCAAATAAATGTTCCTTAATTGCATCCACATCTCGTGGAGCTTGAAAATGATTCTCTAAGAGCAGAGAATTAAAAGCGAAAGCGAGCCTCGATCTTGCCCAGAGGCAACTGTTAATTCGAATTACAAAACTGTTGAAACCTGTTTCATCCAAGTCGAACAATTTCTGTTTCTTCTAGCTGAAAGTTAAAGAACGTCCATGTCCTTCTTTCACGATCTAGTTTCAGTTTCAATGTATACAGAGAAAATTAAAAACAAAAGCTGGTTTCGAACATGCCTGCAGGCAACTTTCCGCTGTAATCGATCAAATTGCCAGACTTGTGCAAAATGTTTGATTAATTGATTAATGATTGAAGATGGTGATTAACGTGATACCTATTAATAAGCTATTAATCGTGATTACTGATCATAATAATAAGTATACTTAAATAATATACACTGGCGCACGAAAGTATTCGACATTTTCAACCCTTTAATGGATTTTCAAGACAATATTTTAGTTCGATAATTTTTCAAATGTTTTTAGAAACTAAGAATATTTTTATTCTAGAAAATTGTCAAAGTTCAAACATCTCTAAAGCTATAGAGAATTTTCACAACCCCTTAAAATTTGCTATACGACTTTTTTTCACGGTTTTATTGAACTTAGAATATTAAGAATGGGCGACAAAATATTGAGATTTCTTGAATTTTCGTCGTTCAATAAACTGCTGATCATGCTAAATCTAATCATGAAAAACAATTTTAAAGAATATTTAAATTTTTACAATCTTTGAGATTAAAAATATTCTTATTCACGTGCTACAATTGATATAAGAAAACTGTGTCAAATTAGGACAAGGAACGAATGAGGTTTAATAATGGTTAACTGAATTAATTAATGATTCCAATAATCGATTGCTGTGGAGGAATGACTAACAAAGGAAATCGATTGCTGTCCAACTCTGGTGACAATCTTCTGACGTGTTTGACAACATTCATAATCAGATTTCTTTAAAAGAGCAATTTATTGTCATATTTTTCATCCGGAGAAACGGGGTCGCGTTCGTTGATCGGGAAACCGCGTCATCTCCGCGATGAGTCAATGGAAAAAGGGCCTTCGAGGCCTCGAGATGTTGGTCCATGTTCACCTTCGCGCGATTCGCTGTGGAAAGCATGCCTCGCTGCTTTAACGAGAGGTCGGCTAGCATCTTCTGACGCATCGACCAAAAATATTCTCTGCATAAAACGACGCTTCGTTTAATTCTTTGCTGCTGCAGGCTAATGCAAAAATGAGGATCTCAAAAAAAGAAAGAAAAAAAATGAAACATTGCACTGATAAATTCAGTAGTGAAAAATTTACCACCATTATGATTATGAGCCTTCCTATTTATCAAATTAATCACGATCTCCGTGGAATTAATTAAATCTATTTTAAAGCAATCTAATCTCTCTGTCATTGAATTTGTCAGAATGTTCTCACACAACTTCAAACATGTATGTACAAAAAAGTGGGATTTTGCGAAGGAAGTTCGATGAAGGGCAAAGGGCATGCAAATTCTTGACCTTGCTTGCTTTATTCTGGAACGGTAGTTATACCGCCGCGGGATCATGCACAAAAAAGGATCGCGCACTGATGGGTATAATAAAGAAATTACCCATTTCCGGAAACCGGTTGGCCTTTTGTCGGCTGCCTGGTCTGGCGAAGAAGAAATATGAGTTTTCACTGAATCACCTGAAATCATTGGCTCGTTCTTTTCATTTTCTAAAGCAATTCAGCCACAGTAGCTAGTAGGTCGCAAATCTACGCCATTGTTTGCTCATTTTTACAACTTTCCTCTGACGCAGAAGTCTCTCACCCTTGTAGCATGAATGAAATTTTCACAAATGAATATAAAAATTCACATTATCGCGAATAGAGACGAAAACACTATTAGAAAGTTCGTATATACGTATTCTCGAGTGTTCTTAAATTGAATTGAATTGAACTGACTCGAACACTTTGCACTTTCGATCCACTACAGAAATGAATTATAATTTAGTCAGAAATACGTTTCTATTCTTACAAATATTTTAGAATGATTAAAATGAATGACATTGATAAAAAAATGAATGACATTGATAAAAAAAATTCGAAAGAACATGGACAATTTATAATACCAATACTAACACTATAGCAGACTCATTATCCCGAAGTTTAATCTATAAAATACGAAACGATCAGTCTACTTGTTATCAATCGTGAAACAGACGTTCGACAGAACCTCTTTATATTCAAACGTAACTTTTGCATTCGGAATGGCGCGTGGCACGTTTTCGATCGTGCCCATACGAACTTCCGGTCCGTGTCCCATTACCACACCCGCAACGCATAGTAAACGGTGTAACTTCTTATCGCGCGATAAAAGGAAGGCACGAGTCCCGCATCGTGGCCGACGCGCGCGACACTTCCGGTCCCTGTTCCTTTTCCTTTCCATCTCGAGTACTGTTAGCGGGACACATGAGAAGTTTCACGCGGCTGCACACATGCATGCAAGTCCGAGACGAAATCGTTTACGACTTTCACGCTTGAGGAACAATCGGCGGCGATCAGAAACGGTAAAAGTTGCACTGGGTCTTGGTCTCGCGAGCCGTTTAATTGCACGCGAGAACATCTCCAATTAGAAGGTTTAATTGGTTTTCGAACCCTTTTGACTAAGTAATCGACCTCGTTTGGCGCCAGTAACGATTTTTTCACACATTGGGAGATTCAAACGTATTACTACACGCTAATCTTGTATTATTTTGTAACCATAATGCGCATTAATCTAACGTGGTTTTTACTAATTAATAAAAAGTAGGTCACGCATTACTATAATTTTACAATTTTACAAATTTTACAATTTCTTTTGTAATTATGGCAACATAGTTTTTTATATATCTTTTTTTGTATCAGTGCAGGTACGTGTGCGTGCATCAGCATGCATATTAATTAACACAGTTTAATAAATTTTTATTAATCAACAAATCGTTCATTTTCATCATTAATACACATTACATTTGTATTTTTCAAAATTAACTTTCCAAAAATTGGACGTAAGTACATTTTTTAATGTAGAACACGATCATAATTGGTCACATAATGCGCATTGTACCACTCACACCACAAAAATTAAACAGCAATTGACATTAAGGGTCGATCGAAGTAAGCATACTTCAACGTTCCTTCAGGAGATTCGAAGACTCTTTTATTTTTAAAAAGGCAACGTGGTATGAAAGTTAAGAGGAAGCTGAAGAAGGTCTAGCGTAATTTACATGCCGCGAATGATGACCGAAGTACCCCTTTCACGGTACCTACGCTTGCATCAGCTGAAACTTGTTCTTCATTGTCATTACGTCATCGGAGACGCATGAATGTATGACAGTTTATTATAGGAATGAATAACTACGTTTCACGGCGGGAACAGGACCGGCCAAAATATATAAGCGCCCCCGGGCAAATTGATGATTTGGTGCCTCTGTAAGCCGAAGCGTAAATAATCGTCTGCAGAAAGCTGTGTTAACGCGATATTTATGGTTTGTTTGGTAGGGTCGTTTTGTTCTTTGTATGAAATTTGCATTTAACTTTATCTTTGGTATGCACAGTCTGCCGAGTTTAAGGTAATGGGACTATTTTTGTCATTGATCGTCATTCTTTTGACATTTTTGTACTTTATAAGTACAAATGAAATTTGGAAAATACATACAATATTGTATAAAATAGTATCATATAATATTAATAGTATTACAATATATTATAATTAATTATAATATTATTAATATTAAAATCACTCATAACATTCTATTAATAATTATAACATATAATATTAATAGTATTACAATCTATTAATAATTATAACATATAATATTAATAGTATTACAATGTGTTATAATTAAATATAATATTATTAATATTAGAATCACTCATAATATTCTATTAATAATTAATTTTAATTGTTAATAAAATAATTTACTGTTATTATATTACATATTATTTTATAATATTGTATAAGTATTAGATATTTATGCGATATTGTAATTCTTTTTCTAAATTTACAGTTGATACATTTGATTGTATAAAAGAAGAGATAACCAAAAACACAAAATGTTTAAATATCTTTGCCATTAATAAGATGACAAAAATATCATGACAGCTGAATGACAATTTACATTATCCACAATTCGTAAACAACGAAACATTAATATTTGCAGATTTATTCAGTCGTAAATTCAATGCTCGTAAGTGGCCAAAAATAATGAAATATCTACTACATACATAATAGTATATATCATGTTATTCAACGTAACCAAGCAAGTGTACGACTTTGTATTCTTTTCACAAAATGGTAAGAAGTCAACGACTTGTTACAAACTGCTAAGACGACCACGCGTTATACGATACACACTGGGTGTCCATTAAGAACATTACAACTACACCTTACATAGATCAAGCACAAAGAAACGTGTCATTCAGTTCGTTGATGGGAAGAGTTTCATTGTTAGCAATTGACTGTAATAAATGTTCCACGTTCTAAGAATCATATAAAGTACTTGACGAAAAAAGAAAGTCTGCAGTTTCTCCTGAGTGCACCAGAGAAACTTATCTTCATTCGATAGTGGCTCGAACATGTGAACCTCATTAGACCAAGACTCCCAGCTACTCAACCTCTTGGTAGTCAAACTCGCTGCCATTCAAGCCTGTGCAACTATACATGTGCATTTGCTCATCTCTAACGTTAGACTCAACTATGGTCTAAACCTTAGTCTAAACGTTACACTTCAATATTAACAGCCTGAAGAGCGTTATGAAGTTTTGTTATCAGATGTTCTTTGATCGTTGATTCCATATTTTAATAAAAAACGAAGACAATACTCAAGTCTACTAATTTTCCGACCTACTTGACTTTATAGAAATTCGAAGACGTTTAAGGACATTTAGAAACTCCAAAATGTTTCAACCATTGCAAATTTTTTCAATAAAATAAAAAAAGAACAATAAAAATTTATATAATTAATTCGAATTTCGAGAAACATAGAATTACTAACACTTCTTTTATCAATAAAATTAATTGAAATAGTCATTATGAGGTTAATATCAATTTTATAGTTTTGTATAACATACATAATGCTATAAAAAGTTCTCATAATGTTGTATTCTAAAAAAATTTCACGTTCCACCGTATCATTTTCACGTGCATTCTACAAGCACATTCTATCCATATAACGTTACGAAAAATTTCTCCAAACGTTCACGCTCCAATGTACCATTCTCACCTCCATCTCCTCTACCATTTTAAAATCCACTCGACCAAACAAATATGTGCCGAAAATAAATATACAGGCTGTTTTTTTTTCAGTGAAAGTGATTTAATTCGCAAGGAGCGCGGACGCTTGGCGAAGTAGATTTAAAGCTTTGCACGAGTCGGAGCCCGCGGAGGCGTAATCTTACATTTCTTCTCCGAATCTTCTCCGAAAAACCGGTTGGCCGGTTCTGATTCAGGCCGACCTTGAGTCAGTCAGCTTCAGGCCTGAAGTTCAGGGCTTTCAAGGTGCTCTCTCTGTCGCGGGCCTTTAATAAGCCCCGCGAGGACACGGCGCAAAGACGAAACGACAGAAAGAGAAGGAACGAAATATGACGTCCGGGGGACGTGAGAATACCATGTGTAATAATAAACCGAACTAAGGCTGTACGACGCTCGCTCGGAAGCGACCAGCGAAACGCGGTGGACGAACGAACCAACACAATGAAAAAAGAGAAAAAAAGAGAAAAAAATAACGATTCGAGGGGAGGCGAATGGTCGACCAAAAATAAGCGACGATCTATTTTCGAAGCGACTCTCGTAAGTGCGTTGCGTCCGTAGGAAAAACACTGGATGTCGATCCATAAATCGATCGCTTGAAATCTCCTTAAGCTGTCATGGAATTGGATAAGTTGAAAAACTACGAGAGAGGGAAAGATATCACAATTTTTATTAATCTTCATTTCTTTTTATCCTTTGAGCAAATTTATGGTATTATTGAAGCATCGAATTTTGACATCTCTTCGAATTGTGTGAAATCAGTCAAATTTTAACTAGAATTTCGTTACAAGAGAGAAAAGTAAACTCCAATTTAAAGTAAACTAGTAATAATTGTAGATGATTTATTCGGTGTCTTTGAAATGATAAACAGACAAAATGAAATTTTAATTAACTTTTAAATTATAGATATTGTAGATTATAGAGATTTAATAGGGAAAAATGAGAATATGTAGTCTGAAAGTCGATTGTAAACTTCTTCCAGTTACTACAGAATTGGAAAATTGGAAGAAAGAGATATAAATTTTTATTGAATCGAATTTTTGAATCAATTCTCTTTATATCGACATCTTAATGTACATTAAACCAATTAAATTAAATAAAACACATGTAGATAGTATTTAAAACGCAGTATTCCAGGTGAAACAAATCTGTTTAGAACCTCTTTTAATTCATAAAAGTGAGAATTTGCATAAATATTCATTGCCCAATAGTAATATAAAACGACGATTCTACATTTAGAATGTAGTACAAATCGAACTATTAATCATAACATTTCAAATTCTCAAGGGATCAGATACGAAATGTTCCCTTTTCATGATTTCTATCATTGCTATTAGAGCTCAAGGATTCCAACAATTATCAGCGCAAATAAATCTGATCTAGTGATAATTCGCTTGGCCTAGAACGTAAATTTATTGTTTTCGTTGCGAGACAAACAGTATTGGACTTTTACAACCAATCACAATTGCTTCTAATATTTTCTATGAGTTTCGAATTGAAATCCTAGAATTTCAATTTGAATTCCCACTTTCATTATTCTTAATGTTTGTTCAGAACAATAGTATCTAACAACAGTTGTACTACAAAGAAAACTTGCATCATTTACGAGGCAAGGGAAGAGAAAAAGATGGCTTACGAGGCAACGTATCCGGTATTTGCATAAACTAGCCGAACTGGATTACGCGCAATTTAGAAAGTGCGCCGGAAACGTGGAACACCAATTATCTTCCACATCCTCGGATATTCGGTAAACGTTTCAAGTTTCTAACTACTCTGGACATGTAACAATTAAGGTTGCAAAACAGAAAAATCTTTACATACTACAAGCCTTTAATTATAGCTTTACATCTACCAATCCATATAGATATTGAAAATATAGATATATTTTAGGTATTAAGATATTAACTAATGCTTAGATATCGTACGAGAAAGATATAATAAGTAAACTGTGAATTTTTGTGCAAATTCATGTTTTTGTTTCTTTGCTATTCCTCTTCCATTTAGAATAAATTAAATATTTTTCGGCATTTTTATTTTCCAGTTATTTCATTTAGAATGAAATAAAATTATTCAAGTCTATTAATAAATGTAACTACATAGAAAGTGTCCTAATACTTATGACTGACAGGACAGATGCAAACAGGTACCTAATCGCAAATTTGGTTAACGTGAAACAAACCTGGTAGCAATTTCTATCATTATACACCACTGACGTCATCAACTTTTTATACACGGTTCGTGGAACTGGTTTTACGTCGAAGCGGAAGAAAAAGAAGGAAAACAGGGCTGATAGATAACGAAAAGTGGTTTGAAAAATACAAAATACATACATACATGGTCACGTGGCGTTCGCGATAAAAATCGTTTTAAAGAACTTCATCGTTATGTAACTTTATTATCGCTAAAAGTTCTCGAACTTGCAGTCCAACCGGACATTCACAAACCGTAAAATATCGCATTCGCCCTAGCAGTCAAAAAATTTCATTATCTGGTCACACGAGTGCCATTTACGTTAATAAATGTCAAATTTACAATTCCAAGATAACTCTCTAATTATATCATATGTTCGGATATTTATTAAAATTTATTGAGTTTTCATACTTATGATGGAAAAATAGCACTCAAGGTTAGAGAGAATGATAAATTATGCAGGTGCATGACTAATCTGGGAAGAAATTGTTCTGTAAGGAAAATATCCAATGGCTTTTGAGTCAGCTGAATATAATAATTGGAATGCGCTAAAATTGTGATTCTTCAGCGCCACGATCGACAATCGTGGTCGATGCGGAGGAACATTCGACGTATTACAGGCATATTAAATTAATACTGTGTTGAATTAAATCGGATATTCCTAAATTTTTTTGATAGATGTATAAAATGGTATCATTTCCATGATTTATAATATCTTTTACAAAACTCAACTTATGATTTCAATTAAACCTCTCAGAAACCAAACTGACTTTTTATTGAATTCTCAATTACGTATGATTAATATTCAATTCTCAAAGAATAACTGACTTGTTTTTATAAGTTCGTTCATTGCATGAAAATGGCACAAGTAATGGTAAATTCTAAAAAGTAATATTTATAATATCATTATTTTTCTGTTTTTCAATTTATGATGTTAATCAATATGGATTCTAAACGGCTCATTGTAATAGTTAATGTAATGTAAATTATAATCAATTAATCAAAAAGGCTATAATATTTTTTTAATTAAATGCATTAAATAAATTTTTGGTTATTATTATTATTTGATTATTATTTTCTACAAAATGGTTGCAATCATTCTTTTGTAAAAGGCTCACATATCTAAACGTTTTAACATTTGAGAGAAAAAATTTATTATGTAAATTTTATCGGGGAAAATTTTTAAGTCAATAAAATTTCTTTTATCTTCCTGTTAATTGAATAAATCGTTGATAAATTATTTGCAATGAAACGACTAATATCTCATTAACAAAATTGTAATCATAAAAAGTTTTCATAGTATCTTCCTTTTATCTCGATTAACAGGAATAATCATTCTTTATTAAGTATGCGTTGCCTTTGAAAAAGCTTCTAGTTTTTTTTGTTAGCAAATTAATGTGATGGTAAAAAGCTTTCATAGTATATATTTCCTTCCTATCGCGATGAACATGAATAACTTTTCTTCTTTTTCTCCACTCATATCAAATGTTCCATTGCAACTGTTAAACATATTGCAAGCACCGAACAAGTTGTTCGAAGAAAAAACGCACGTCCAGACATGACTAATAGACCTGGCCGAGTCGCGTATGTTGCCCCCATAAAAAAACTACGCAACCTTTATCGTGACTCATCGTATTTAATTGTCTTATCTTGTCTCTGTTGACCTGTGGCCAAGTAACAAACACACGTTTTCAAGAACAAACCGACAAGGTGAAATTTCCCTCTTATAATCATTTGTCTTTTTCTATAATGGAACATGAGATCAAACACGCTTATACTGCGTTCCATGATGCTCTATCTGAAATCCTGTAAAAGTCTTTCTATTTGGTATTTAAAGTACTTAATTTCAAGGTTCACAGTGACAAGAAGATACGTATCTACTTAAATTAATGGATGAATCAAAGATTTTCATTTTACTTTTAGAAAATCAACTTGTTAGAAAGCAGTGAGAAACGAGAAATATGTAAAAATTACGTGATTGCAATATTAATTTATATATAAAGTATGATTTAGTATATATGAAATATAATTTCTAAATTATTATTTTGTAAGATATAAAAATATTACTTATTTATAGTGATAGATAAGATTTAAAATAAATTAATAGAATAATAATTAATTTAAATTAGATTAAATAAATTCTTTAAAGAAACCAACACATATTGAAAGAGCAAAAACTTCTATAATTTAAAAAGAAATAATTTATCATAGTGTCATAAAATATTTCAATTTCTTCAAATCTTATAAATTTTTGAGAGTCTTTTTCATAGTCACAATATGAATCAAATAAAAATCAACAATATGAAATAACTAAAAGGAGAACCAGAAATAAGTTGTTTCTCTAATGGATTAAGTACCAATACTGCACTTCTCAGCTACTACTTATACCTGTTCCAGATGTTTGAAGTCAAGAATCTTTTAAACAATGACCTATAACCTTTGTTCCCTATATACTTAAACGACGCTAAAAAAACGTGAAAGAACAAACCTGGGACGGAGGAACAATGCGTCGATTTCTCCAATGTTTCTTAGAAAGATAGTTGATTGGTAAGTTCGTGGAATCGCGGAGATATCTTAAAATCTTTTACGAGCCATTCGTGCCAAATTTTCAATTTGCATGATTCGAGAATCAACAAAGGATTTGCTATCTGATTAAATATGTTTACTCCAAGATACGAACGGGATTTTCGAAAGTGATATGAAATTTCAGAATAGAACTAAATTTTAAAGAGAGGCGCTGACGTCGTTAATTCGTCCAGAATCGATCTTCAAATTTATTACGAATTTTTTGATTTCAGCACGATTTTTGAAAATAATAAGTTAGGAGACATTGACGCGATAATTTACCGATAATAATCATTTGTCGAAGAAATTTGACTTGACGATATTGGATAAGTATTATCTCGATGGGTACAATAGTTTGACGTTACTATCGATTGTAACAAACAAGTAACACAGCATCGAATGCTATCGATATCCGATCATACCGACAGATCATAGAGCATCATTATAAATTCTAACTTCTTCATTTTTCCTTCAATTCAAGTTTCATTTATCTAACAATTTCAATTATTTGACTATCATGATATTAATGACAAATCCAAAAAGATTATTTTGGATCAAAAAGATAAGTGATAAGACCGATAAAAAAATGCTGGTAATTTATTGTCGCTTTTAAAACGATTTTTATCCAAAAATTTTATCCTTAACGAAATTTGTTTTTTTTTTTTTTTGTTAATCTAGAGTATGAAGATAGTTTAAAACTAACCTTGGTTGACCAATGATATCTTTATCAAACCGTTAATTATACGTTAAACGAAACAACGCGGGTTCTTCGAAGGCTTAATAAATTCACTTGACTCTTTTGCCGAACTTCCACTTGTATACGATCAATTATAGTTCTCTACAAATCCTGTTCTAAATATATATCAATACTTAAACTTTTGGCTTCGAAAACGTTACAGAAGTCACGCGTCACTTGAAATATACTGACTAGTTTAATACAAGTTAAAATAAAATTTTGCTACACATGATGGATAAAAAGTAAATGGAACAATGCAACAGGTATTTGGAGTACTACACATGTTCTACACTATGAATACATGTATCATGAGTATAGATATAGTAAAATATAATAGTAATCATTGACCAATCAAAATTATAAAACTTTTAAAACAACTATTTGCTGTATATATTATATGAGGTAGTAGAAGATTAACTTATAAGAACATATAAAAAACATTATCCATATAGAAATGTCGTAATTTCCAACTGAAATTACTTCGTTTTGCAACATAATCATCTTAAGAATGTTGTGAGCACAGATTGCCATAAATCGCACGCGAAAGCCCATCATGTGACAACTAAAAGCCGCGTACCTGATTTATGAGAAATATAATTACGATACAATTTTGAAGACCATCTGCAGCAATCCGTGTTTCACCTAATAAAAGCACGAGATGTTCGCGATTTCGTTTCAGTGATTCATGTTCCAGATGTCAATGACATAAAGCGCGCCTCCTGCTTTGTAAGTATTTTTAACTAAACTAAACAAATAAGAGCAATTTTGTACTTTCCCTTCGCTTGTAGTTAAACAAAAAAGAAGAAATCTCACACATAAAATAGCATTGATGATGAAAGATAAATTTTAATGCATTTTATGCGTACACCATTTGCATCTATTCAAAATCATGTGACAACTAAAAGCGTTCTTCATATGTAAAAGATGAAAGAAAAGTTAACTCTAGAATAAATATTTGTATTCTCTGCTCATTTTCGAATTATTTCGAAAGAAAAGGTAGATCTTTGTTACTTATCTGTTAATTTAACACGCAATAAGTGTTACTTATTGACAAATTTAGAATTTAGAATTGGTAGCGGTTGTTATATTCATACCCAACCAACCTATGAAATTCTATGACTTATTTTATGGTTAAGTGCAGTCAGTAGTCCGATGCATACCAGAATCGCGTCCAGATTTAATATCGAAAAATTAAATTAAACTTACGTTCCAGCTGATCAGCCTGTCACAAATGTCACACAGCGTTCATCCACGAAATTTATCACATCACAGTCGCGATCACACAAGAAGCGCCAACGATCGGAAACAAAGACGTCCTCTTTCGAAACTATGGGTTCGCGCGGTTCGATGCGTTTAAAGCGATTTCACGGGACTTTTACTTTTATTTATCACGGACGAGAGTGTATATACATGAGACTCTGGACTATCGGCTCGTGCACCTGGATGACACCTGGAAAACTTGTTCCTCTGAAGAAAGCCACGATCGATCTTTCAGGGTGCCTTTTGTGTCCGTCCTGAACATAAAACTTATGTGGAACTTCTGTGCACACGCCACGGTGTAACACACGAAACTGCCGGCTTAAAGGAACTCTCTGTGCCGTAGAAAGAAGGTGGTGGAGGAACAGAGGAAGACGTCTGTAAACACAACAGAGATGGAGAAACAGCCCATTCCCTCCGTGTGTTCCGCATGGTCGTATTTGTGTGTATCTGAGTGTGTGCCGATGCGTACGTATACATACGAACGTATATTTATGTGTGTGTATGTTCGAGCATTCGACTGACGATGTACAAAACGTCAGTGCATGAGTAAACACGAAATTTTGGAGGGAAATTGGTTAGATTGTAAAATCGAGGATTTGCCGCGTTAAACTAGAGGGCACTAGTGGGGTCACTTTTGGGCCTGTTTCGAAAGTGAGGTGGAGTTAGAAACGTCTCGAAAGAGTCTATATGAGCTTGTTTGTATGTTACGTGCGTTCGAGGTTATGTATATAGGCTATCATGATTGTAGAGTCCTCTTAAGACTGTTCACTATCGTGGTCTAGTCACGTTTTAAAGTCGAACTCTAAAAATCATTATTTGATAAAGTTTTGTCGAAATATTTTATCAAGATTATCGTTGGTACGCATACAATTTTATCTCTAATATTTTTAGATTAATTTTATATTAAAATTATAATTATTAATTTCGTTGCGACTAGAAAGAAAGCAAGATATTCATGGTTTCATAAAATGGACAATTATTGCATGGATCGTTGGTCTCGGTGATTTTTACAATTGGTTTGAATTATTATTATTGGGTTCAAATCGCTGATCAATATCTAGCGTTTAAAAAAGAGAAGAGAGACATAAACTTCACATAGTATTGTAATATAGAAGGGAAGTGTTTCATGGAGTAATTTAAATGAATGGAAAGGCGCGCGCGCATTTCCTTTCGTCTCGAATAAAACGTTATTCCCTAACGACCTAAGTGCACTTCCTGTATAATTAAGTGTACTCAACTTTGTTACGCTTCCGCGAATTCGTTGAACTCGGCGAATTCAATACTAGATAAATTGCTGCATCGAAATTAATCGCAAACACAAACACAGCAGAACGAGTTGTAAACGAAAAATATTAAAAAAAGGACTAACTCGTTTCTAATTGCAGGGAACATCAACAAGAATGACTTTAGCTGAGAAGCACGTGCAACCGAAGCAATTACAAGGTGCTATTTTAAGCTGCAGGCGTCTGCACAGTTGGTGTCTAATTACAATTAAACGAGATCAAGCTTAGTATGAGAGTTACAAGGGTTTGCTACCCTTAAATGATGACTGCAGCGGTGATCGACCGGAAAACTTTACATTAGGAAGCCAAAATGTGCGTCGCCCTTTCACGCTATAATTTACTTATAGCTTACTCTTCCGTGTCTATATACATTTATCTGGGTATAGGATGTATTTTTATAATAATTTGAATATTGCTATACATTGTATTTGTTTGGCAATAAAATTGTATTGTATAAAGGTCGCAGGGAAACAGATTTTCACTTTTTACAGAAAGTAAAATTTAAATTTTGACTGTGTTATCAATCAATTCACAAGACTTGTTTTTTTATTTGCTTTTAGGGTTAAATCTTTTTCTGGAGTTTTGAATATTACAAAAATACTGAGCATTAGAAAGTTGGATTTACAGTATTATAAAACTTTTATTATATATTTATATAATTGTACATCGAGATCGGAATATCAACAAAAATGGGCTTATCATATTTTTCCTGAGATCTTCGTACAATAATAAAAATGGAATAGCTTATAACATATAGAGATATAATATTAATTTTAAAAAACTAGGATTTAATAATCTGTATAAAACTTAAGTTACATTTATATTAGTAAGAGGAGTCATGTAACTGATTTATTTAAATGTTTACAGGAAGTACCAATTAAGGATTAATGGTCAATCAAATCTCTGTTAGATGCCAATTATATTTTTAAATAATTATTTATAAAGAATGTGTGACTAGCGCCGCGACCCTTCGCGCTAAACCGGTATTAAGGCTGCACGCGTGCAAGTATCGTCTGCACTCGGCTTAATGTCAGCCAAGCAAGTTGGCACGAAGTACGATAAATGCCACTTTCGCCCTGGAATAACCTATAGCTCTTGGGTATCCCCTACTTTGCAATGATAATTCGCACCTTTGAATGATAAATCTTATCTTTTATTCTGGATTGTTTTTGAGGAGATACATCTTCTTTGCATGCAAATATTTTTTTCATCAGTTAATTACATTAAAGACAATTGTCTTGTCAAGTTGTACACATTATTTTGTTTGCTAATAATCAGAGAAATAATTATGTTTTTAGCATAATAATTTTAAAAACTGCTTGTATTTACTTATTTACATCGTAATTTATTTATATATTAAAATCTAACATTACAAGTTGCTTACTTGTGAGAATTGAACAACTAATGTCTTGCTCGTTTGAAATTGTCAATGACTCTCAAGCCCGAAGGTACGCAGGTAAAAAGTACTTTCCAGATACGCAGCTTTCCATCATTAATCTCGTGACAAGCGTGACCATCAGGAATTCCGCGATGCGACAAAATAATATCAATATCCGCGTTTCTCTACTTTCCTCAGCAACTTACACGATAATATTTTCAGAACAATTTAAACTAGATCTTGTGGCATGCTCAAAATTGATTAGTGTTACACCGATGAATCATACTTGTCTGCAGACAGCATCATAGTTCCCGTTGTAGCGAATCTAAGAACAGAATAATTATCATTCCACGTGTGTTTCACCTGGTCTTACGATACATACCGCTATGCTAGTTTTGTAACCGTTATCCAGTGTTCGAAATACGATCTATGATCGACACAGTTATTAATCACACTCTGCGTGAAAAAGAGGAAAGAATAGTTCTAACGTTTTCCATCTTTCTCTGATTTTTCTTTTTTTTTATTTGAAGGTTGTGAGGCACGAGGTAACGAGCTGAGTAGACGAACGACGATTCAGAGCCGATGGCACAATAAAATCTTCGAAAAAATTCACAAGCTACGTGCCCAAGGATGAAGCTGCCCGATGCAAAAATACCAGCGAAGAAACGAGGGTTGCTGCAGCCGCGAGAATTTTTCGAGAGCGGTTTCTTCTTTTTCTGTTTCTTCCTCTTCTTCGTGGGTAGCCCACCACGGAAAACAAGCCGCAATAAAATTTACAGCGTGGCCCCACTGATTCTCGTATATTTATAGCCGATCATTTCCACTGCGATCCTCTCGTAATTTTCAAGTCGAACGACCCTACGCATCCACGATTCCTCTTTTGCTTTTTTCTCGCCTTTACTCGTCAGAAAGCTGATGCTTACAATTAGAGAATCCAAGGAACCACAAATATCGTACTGCTTCCAGAAAACATGTTGCATCTATTTAAAATCAGGTAAAGTCCACTAAGGTAAGCCCTTAATATGACCCTTGTTTTTAAAAGCAATATAATTTTTGACCAAGCATTTTTCTTAAACTTTTTATATACATTTTAAAACTATGATATCTCTTTCTTTACAATCTATTGGAAAATAAAGTAAAAGAAATCAGTATCATCATATTAAATTAAACTAAAAATTATGCAAATTAGGAAAACAGATTCCTAATATGAAACCGTTATTTTTTTCAATATTTTACAACGTATAACCAACTAAATATACCAACGTATAACCAGTAAATCTTAGACTCTCACTCTCTGCACTGTATAATAATATTTCAGAAAATAATTAAACATTTATTATGTTGAAGAGATTTATAATTGAGTAAGAATCCAAAAACTTTTTATGACGTATAGAAGATATTTTAAACAACACAAATAGCTGAATATAATACTGTAAAATGAAAAATGCACTTTTATCGCACTTTCATCGTAGATGAACATTTCTCAAATGTATGACTTTCGCATTGCGATCAACGCGTTAAATTCTATATTTGACATATAACGTTATTAAGGATGCAAGACGCGAAAGAGACAATTCTGTGTGGTCAACGTTTATCGTCAAAAAAATCGTAGAACGTTCTCCTCTCACTTCATATTTCATAGGGCTCAAGGTCTCGGTCAAATATGAATCTTTCAGTAATCGAAGTTACTTAAATATTTGAGCGACTTATGTCGTTTTGCATTTATAGCGGCTGTCAATACGTTCGACTGGGCTAGTTTATTTCCATGATACAATTTGCATCAGAAGCAGTCTACTGGCCCAACGTGTGTCAAGTTCATTCTGACGTAATATCGAGACCCACGTGGACGATGACCGCGGACAGAAACGAAAGAGAACCACGATGCGTTTCAACAACGACG
Organism: Frieseomelitta varia; assembly: GCF_011392965.1. Classification (NCBI taxonomy): domain Eukaryota; kingdom Metazoa; phylum Arthropoda; class Insecta; order Hymenoptera; family Apidae; genus Frieseomelitta; species Frieseomelitta varia. The sequence continues at coordinate 225,788 of NW_025110101.1, read as the reverse complement.
TGTTAGATACCGGGTTCGATCGGTGTCCACTGAACGTTCGCTATAGGAAAAACCACCACCCAGCCGCGAAACCATCCCTGCTAAGTGTCAGTAGCGTGTCGTCTGTTGTTCCCATTACACGAGTTTCCGTTTATCCCTAGAACGTTTATATTAATCGACAAATACCTGTGTTAAATTTTTAAAGATTACTGGAAACTGGACTTAAGATTTGAAGTGATAAGAAGGTTCAAAAAAGACTGAACAGCAGAAGGAGAAATCGGTGAAGAAGTTTGGATGATGGGATAGTTTTGAACAATCCATGAAATTTCGAATGTAAGTGAAAGTGACTATTGAATTGGGAAGGATTTAAATATAATACATAGTATAGTAAAGTATGGAACTCATGTTGTGGAACTTATATAAGTTTATGATACATTTTTGATATTATAGAATTTCACTTTTGGATATTTGAATATTCTTCGTGGAGTTGTTGAAGCATAAAGCGTGAATTTTTTGAAATTTGAAATATTTTACTATACATTATAGGAAATATAACAAATGAAAGTTCTGCTAATTTGTTTAATACGTTTTCATTTTAAGGAAATATAAGTAAATCAAAATTGAGCGAAAGAATTCTTCTAATTATTGTACAGAATTGTTTGATAGATTAAAATCAAAGAATATTAATCAACAGCATTATCGTTTGCACCATAATCATTAAACTTTATATACATTACCGTGATATACATTGCATTCTTTATAAAAATTATAACATTCGCCCTTTGGCCGATTTCATTCGGGTGTTTATGGCTTTCACTTTCAAAATTGCGGTAAACCATCACGTCTACGTTAATTGTTCTAAAAAGAAAAGGTGCAAAATGAAAGGTGTAAAACAAACCGAGCGGAACGAAGTCACGAAACAGCCGGATCTCATGATCTACATAATTTTTTTCAAACTTCTTAACCCAGACAGAAACAAGTAACGCACATTGATCGATACCATCGTACTTTGCACTTTCATTTCGTTTCATTTTATTTATTATATAATATTCCCGTGAAAACGAATATTTCGAAAAAAATGTAAATTTATGTTTAATTCACAAACACGATTCGCTTATCGATGACAGATGACTGGAGGATTTCTACAGCAGAATTGCAATTAGCAGCGAAACTTTCGCTTCAATTGCAGCAACGTGTGTAATTACTATCGCATATGTAAGCGAATACGGGTAATTAACCAGTTCGTTGTTGTATAAATTTTCGTTGCTCTCGTCGGACATAGTTGAATTCGTTCGAAATGGCTTTCCCTATTGTGAATTGCGGAAAATGCAGCATTTCACTTCTTGATCCACCTTCGAATGGGTCCGATTGTTCTTGTTGACTCGTGATATCTCGTGAGAACGACACCGATCGCACGACTAAAGATTAATTTAAATGAAATTACCTACTGTTTGGTCTGAATCTACGTGGAGATTAATTTCTCTTTCTCAATTTATATTTATATTTTATTAATTCTATTATTATTAATTTTGACAATTCTGCTAATCTTTTCAGTGTTTAGTTTATACTAGAATATTGTACAAATAATCCGAAAAGGATAACATATTATATAAATTATATATTATATAATGCAATATTTATATTGTATTATATATAATAAATAGGTATTACATAAAAGTTACATGATTAAAATATTATAAAAATTTAATAAATATTAAATTTTATTATATATAATAAAAATGTATTACATCAAAAGTTACATGATTACACATGAATGCATTGTTTTATTTATTAAATCTCTATTTACTTATAAATTTTTCGTAATTTTAATTTCAAAGGGTTAACACGTTGATTACTACGATGGATTGGCATTTTTATTCCTATAGATATTTTGGAATCATTAAAATAAGACGTTGTAACAAAAAATATTAAATATACAAATAAATAGATAATATCATAAAATACAAGACGTGCCTACATTGCACATAATATTTCATAAAAACGTACAAATTCCATGTGGTAATCAACGAGTTAGTGATTAGTTTATATTTTTATTATATTTATCAAGCTACTGTGTATATTTTAAAAAAGGTTGACGAATGGTGCTTGTGAAAAATCCATCGCCTTCCCGAGGCGAGAATGCGAAGAAGGATAATAAGAGGAGAAGTCGCGCATCGCGCGGCAATAGCCCGGCGGATCAGGCCACTTCCAGGGGAAATAGTCCAGGAAAAAGCAATAATTCCGGTGTTAAAGTTGTCACAAAAAGTAGCCTCCAACAGTCTCGTGGAAGCGAGTGAGTATTTGTTCATGTTTTGATCTGATATTTTTATTTTATCGTTATTTCTTATCGTTATTAGATCAGCTCTAATCGATTGCTTCGTGATGACGAATGTTATTAATAGTTTAGTTCTTTCCTCTTGTCACACTTTCCTATTGTTATGTATTAATAATTATACTCTTATTTTATCATTATTAAGCGATTTTAATTCTAATTCTCTAATAATATTCCAATTCTAATTTATTATATTATAACATTGGAATCTTTGCTTATAATTTACTAATTTACTAATTATTACTGAGCAATTACTCCTTGAAGATCATATAATTAAAAAAAGGATATTAATGGTTTTTAGTACAGAGTATAGGTTGTTCTTTTTGTCACATTTACAGTACTATCGTGTATTTTTTGTACATCATTATATGTATGTCATTATGAAATTTATGAGACTTTGTGATTATATCATCTTATTAAGGAAAAATATTAACGATTCCAAAAAAAAAAAATAGCTAATTTCTTTCTTCATATCGCACATTATTTAGAAATGATTTCCCAAGTAAAAGTAGATAAGTAATTTTTATACCTTCGACCAATGAAACTCTCTCGCGTAACCCGTTATTAACATTATCTGGAAGCATCAACGCTTCTACAGCAATTTTATGTAAGTGGATAGTGTAAGCAAACGTTTACATAGAAACTATCGATCTAGTTGAATGTTTCCACGAGGAACTAACCGGCCATACCAAGCAATCGACGAGGAAATTATTTTCATTCTCTTTTTTTCTCTTTTTGCACTTTACATCGATGTTCCTTAATGATTTTATTGTTGATCAATTAATAACCACCAGTGTATTTCAGTTTAATTAATTATTACACAATGGTACAATCAAGTACGGTTGTGTAATAATTCTGCGTGAAGAATTTTCTCATTTTTATTTTATTTGTTTTCAAGAAAGAAATCATATAAAAAAAATTCATATGGATTAAAAAATTTTTTGAAGTTAGCATTTTAAGAATTATCTTTTTCCTAATTGTACCATGATAATTGAAACACGATTTTCAAGACAACATTCATAAGTATTAAATATTAAAATGTTAAAAAACAAGTTCTTCTGATTTACTCGAATGATAAAAACAATGATAAGAAAACAGAAACTTAAAACAAGTCGCGCGAGAAACTAGAAAAGTCACAAGTAGACTATGGAGTTTTATGTATTTATGAGAAATTTAAAATTTCAAAAAGACGAAATCCATATAGTGCAATACAAGAATATAGTTACTCATGAAAATATTTGAATATTTAGTATGTAATATATATTCATGTGCGTGTTGTATAAAATATTTTGACATTTTATTAATACTGTAGTGAAAATCGATTATTGTGACTATATCAAGCCTAAAATAAATCAAGGATATGTTTCGTATATTTCGAAAGTATTATATTAATAAGCCTTAATATTCAACCGAACTATTTTCTTATTATTTTATTATTTTACTTATTTTATTATAATACAGCTTTCCTATTTTATTATTCTACAAATACTTATAAATTTGTATAAAATACCATTTTCCGAAGAAGAACTTCTACTTTCATATCTACGAGAAATTATTCCACAAGTAAAATTTATTGCTTTGTGCAAAGGTGCAAAGAGGAATTAATTGTGTGCTTACAGAAATTTTCATTTCATTTTATAACAGTCCACAATCTAATTGTAAAAACCGTGAATAATTTTTACTCGAAACGAAAAGGAAAACGAGGGAGAAAAACTATTGACCGATGGAAAACTACCAGCAAGAAATTATCGCGAGTGATGCTCGACGATCGCTCGACGATCGCTCGACGACATTGGAATACAGAATTGACTCCCAATCGAGTGGAAAGTTGTCGAGAATTAAATTGACCTACGCGTCGAATGACTTCAGAGGGAAAACTCGTAAATAAATTGTCAAGTAAATTCTGACAATAGGACTAGTGACTCGAATCGTTTCTTGGTAAATCGTCTTCGAGATCCAGGCCAAAGATAGATCGATGTGACGCGTCGAAGAAATTTCCAACACGTTCGGTTTAATTTTCCTGCTCGTGTAAACTCTCCTTAATTGTTTCGCGTGGCTATAACGTACCAACGGACATTGATAGACGCATACGTCGCAATTGCGACACATTTCGATGCCGTGTATCGATTGCGAGACCTTGCTTGACTGTCTCTTTCTGACGGTCAATATCGCGACGATCGCGAAACATGCTTTCATGGAAAGAGATCTCGGTGGTCAGACACGTAAAACGGGCATTTTTCCTGAGAGAGGGTGGTTAGTCTGCTATTTTACGAAAAATTGATAATAATAACGCAGAGGGATCGAACAAAGCAGGAGAAAGCAGTTTTACATTTTTAGTTCTTTTTATTTTTATTTAATTTTATTTTTATTTGTAAAATAAAATTAAATTTATTTTTATATAATCTCTTTGGCCCCTTTTTATATAATCCTCTGTGGTCACAGAAGACTGAGTACCTTAATTTTATAAGGTATAAAATAAAATCAAAAATTAAGAATAGGCATATTCCATAAAATTTGATAATTTTTCATTATCTCAAAGACACTAATATAAGACATTGCATATTTATGAAGTGATATTATATCAGCGAAAAAAATTTTGGCATTTAACATGAAAATATTAATACTGCATATTCCTTGTTCGAATAAAAATTACGAGATGGGGCATAATAGATATAAAAAATAACAATTTGAACGAATCATTTCCACTAATTTATTATTTTTATTTTGGAAATAATATAGAAAAAGTAACTTTATCTTGTGTCCAAATCAAATAAATCTTTTGTTGTCACGCATAGTGCATTACAATATAATATTATCAAACAATTTTATTAACAATCGATACAAATCAGATCGTAAATTGAAGTGCAATCGCGTAAATTTTCTGCCATCATTGGCTGATTTATAAATAATAAAAAAATTGAAAGTTTCTCTATTCCGAAAATTACGTTACGGTTAGTACAACACTTCAATCAATACTCATTCACGAGATTAAAGAAAAAAATCGCGTGATCAAAGGAGTAAAGCGCATGAAACACTAAATAATGAAATAATAAAAGTGCGTTAACAAATAGGATGAATCGAAAGTACTTCTGCCGGCAACTTTCATTGCCATTTTTTCACGAGGCTCGTTAAAATGTTTCAAACGCGAAACACAGTAATTTGAAGAAGCATATCGATCTTGGCAGATCAATGTCACATGTGAACGTTCGAGTGCTGGATTCTATATATCATGCTTTTAACGTAATTGTAATTTCCGAATGTATATCAGTAGTTACTTCTTCCTATGTCTTCGAATTGTTTGACGTCATGTATGTTACTATAGTACGCAATAAATGTCGTCGTTGCAATTGACACGAAATGAAAGCTGTGTATTGGAATTCTCAAGGAATTATGAAATAATACGATGCTATAGCAAAATGGGTGAGCAAGAAGTTGTTCCTCCCCATAGTACATCAACCGTCAATGACCTTCTCTATGTGAAAAATTTCAGCGAGATATACGTGCCTTGTGCAATAAGTATCAATTAGACGAACGCGAAATTAATATCAGGTATAATTTGAAGTTTAAAGCTTTCGCGATCATGTTATCAGCACCGATGTTGGTAGAAAGATATTACGTTTCTAATTTAAAACATTGCAGTAATTGATATTTAAAATGATTTTTGAAACTGTTGAATTTTACAATAACATTTACGGAAGTTTAGAATGATCTATGAAAGTCGCAAATCTTTGTGTACTTTGAAATCTTTGAAAATTCCAAATTTTTACAGTTGGTATGATCTTTGAAAACTTCTTAATTTGAAAGATTAAAATAACATTCGAAAGCTGCAAATAAATAAACTAGGATATCTATGAACTATGGATATTGGAAGTTGCAACAATCTTGTAAATCGTCAAAGTCCGAAGAAATTAAATTTCTTTTACAAGGGTCCTAAAAATTATCTCGTACTCGATGGAGGAAAAATTTTAACCTTGATATTCGTTCAATGTTAAATCGATAGGGAATAATATTCGAGATAGAGTACACTAATTTTTCTCTGGAAACTCATTCAACGACCACTTAGGATTAATAAAGAGCAATATATCATCATCGTGCATTATTCCACGTAAGTACGATGAACAACAGTCGAAAAGTATTGTTTATCCAGGCAATCAATCGAGTCCATCGAGTTCAGTAATCAAGCCATCGTGAATCATTGATTGAGGTCGAAACGATTTTTCAATACTGTGATTAGCTCCGTGGTGCAGAAGGAAGAAAGACGAAATCATAAACGAGCCTGGTCAATCACGCGATTTTTCCCTGACAGTTTCAGTTAGCCCCGATTGATTGAACTTCCTCAATTATTTAGCCACCGTGATAGGAGGTCAATCATGAAGCTGCTAGATACGTAGGTTACTCTTGTTAAAACGCTCAACCATGATAAAGAACGATGTTACGCGTGCACAAGTAACTAATAGCCTCTTTAATCGTTACTCGTCTAATAATTGTTTTAATTTTAGGACTGGTAGCATCGAAAGATTGGTAGACGGTGATAAAAGGGTGATCGCCACCAAGCATTTGCTTCCAGAGAATAACATAAATGTTGTCGTCAGGTAAATGAAACTACATATATGTAAGCCGCCAAACAGATTAACTTCGAACAAGAAATAGAAAAAGAACATTAATTAAGATTATTACTCAAAGACTATGGCAATAATTTTCGTTGTGAATCATTCGTTTTACAGAGTTCGTCCACTTAGTAGAAAGGAAATTAAAGCCGGCGACGATATGGCCGTGCAATTTCCCGGAGACGGACAGATATATGTAAGTCTGCTTCCTTGTCTAATACGAATTAATTTAACCCTTTGATAGGAAATTGTCAAGAGATCAAAGAATATACACATCAACAAATCAATAATATACTTTTCTTTGTAGATTTTTGGTATATTTATATTTAAACCTTCAATAATTTTCAATTTTTCGTACAATCTTCAAACGAACTATTAAACTCTCAAGAGATTCAAGTAAAATTCAAATAATTATTCGTCGAAGTACCATTTTCGTACTCCAACCTTCTCACGTTTAATTAAAAAAGTAAATGAAATCGTCTTAAATCACCGTTGACTTTTATCGTTGAACCTTGCACAGTGCGAAGGATTTCCAAGCAGCGTGGAGAAGAAGGGTAAATTATTTTCGTATAACGTGGTATTCGAGCCCACAGCCACTCAGGAGGACATTTTACAATTCTCTGGCGTGAAGAAGCTCATTGAAATGGCAGTAGAAGGATTCAGTTGTACTGCGTTTTGTTATGGACAAACAGGAAGTGGGAAAACTCACACCCTCACGGGGCCTCCGGAAATGGTTAGTGAAGAAGCTTCTTTTGTTAACCTACTGCATGCTATTCATCGGTCTTACACTGGTTTCTTCGATAAAAACCGATGCTTCCAGAAATATTTACCAGGAAGTGTAACAATAGGCATTACGAATAATGCATCGAATTGAAGGCCATGTATGAATGTAACAGAAAGGTTAATGTTGTTCGACGTGCGTAGATAAGATAATGAGTATAGACAATGTTCGTTTATCCCTCAAATATATCATATAGCCACAAACAAACAAAACTGTAATAGCATTCGAATAATTAAAACGTGGCACTTTACACTAGTTTTGGCATTAGTATCTTTTTTTTTTTTAATTTTAATGGTACAAAAATTTTTATCCCACAAATTAATTTATAGTATATAATATTGTATATAAAAATTGAATTAGAAGATATAGTACTTTTTTTATTTAATGATAATTATTTAGATTTTGTTATTGTTATTACTGTTAATCAATGAAATTATATAAAAGCTTAATGATATATTTTTGATAAGAAGTTATAAAAACGAAATATTTATTATAAAATTACCAGGTCATCAATGAATTGTTTCTTTTTCCATTAGTTCGAAAGGATGAACCCTTACTCGGAGCAACACGGCCTGGTCTTCCGGTCTTTCGTCTATTTGTTTAAGTTATTGCAAGAACGACAAGAATGTAACTTCGTGTTGAAAGCCTCCTTCCTAGAGATCTATAACGAGAAGGTCAGTATACATCGCGTGGAATTAGAGAAAAACTTCGGGTCACCGTTTTACAGGGCAACCTTTTAACTTCGAACCGCAGGTAATAGATCTGTTAAATCCTGGCACGTCGAGGAAACCCTTAATGGTTCGGTGGAGCAAAAAGACACGAGGTTTCTTCGTTGAGAATCTTTTTACTGTCGAGTGCGAGGAACTCGATGATCTTCTGGCGGTTCTCGAAGAAGGTAGTTGTGTTATTGATCTTCATCTTTGACAAATGAATTTTAATCCCTTCTAGATTCAAAAAATATATCATAAGTGCAATTCTATATCTATAAATTATAAATGTATAAAAATCTATATAATTTATGCAACGCTAACAGCAAACAATTTTATTTGTAACTAATAATATAAATTTATATTTTAACTAATGTTATACATATTCTAATTATATTCAAATATGTATAGTTAATCTAAAATTATATAATCGACATATATATTTAATCTAAATCTTAAGTTAGAGAAAAATGAAATATTATAGAAATGTCATTATAAAAAGTATTATAGTTGATATTATTTTAAAAAATGTTGGGAAAATGTATCTAATAACGATGATTCTTCAGGGATGAGAAATAGAAAAGTTGGCTCGCACAACATGAACGACCATTCCAGTAGAAGTCACAGTATCCTCACCGTCAGTATCACATCTGAGCAGCAGGTGAGTATACTAATTATCACGTAAAGATACAAATTTATACAAATGTTAATATCGATAGATGGATAACAGCGTATTTATATCGAGGCAAGGGAAGATTAACTTCGTCGATCTGGCAGGAAGTGAAATGACGAAGAAAACGCAGAGCGAAGGGAAAACACTGGAGGAAGCGAATAATATCAACAAAAGTCTCATGGTTTTAGGTATTATTAAAAAGTTACAACTACAAAGTACAATGCAAATTAATCACTAAAGTATTAAAACGTTTAATCTTTCAAAGTCTGTTTCGAGTCAGAATCTCGTAAGAAATTCAATACCAAATTAATTGAACCGCGGTTAATATTACCACTTGGAAACTTCACGTTGTCAATTATGCACAAGGATCATAGGGATCGATTCCGAAAGGGCGCCAACTTTATTCGTAATATCAACTTCTGCAGAGAAGTTTCTCCAACTTCTTTTCAGATAGACACTTTTTACTTTGAAGGTTACTGCATAGCCTCTTTGAGTGATGGAAAACGCAAGGGTGGTCACATTCCGTATCGAGATAGCAAACTGACTAAGCTTCTGGCCGATAGTTTAGCAGGAAATGGTGTTTCATTAATGGTAAATCAAGTTATTTTAATTATTTTAATTAGAAAAACTTAATAATTATATACTCAATAAGTATAATTGAATGATTTTACTGAATCTTAGATCGCCTGTATTTCGCCAGCTAAATCGAATGCGAGCGAAACGTTGAATACTTTGAGATATGCGGCGAGAGTGAAGAAGATTCGAACGAAACCTATCGTAGTAATGGTGAGTGTTGGATGCTAGTTGTCAATTATATAAGAACATGGGATATAAATAAATAGAATACAATAAAATTTTATAGGATCCTCGAGATGCTCTAATTCTCAGCTTAAAACGAGAAGTTGTAGCTCTTCAGACGGAAAACGAACATCTGCGAGCGGCTCTTCATTTAAACGAAAATGCTTCGAGCGCAAATCGTAGTGAATCCAAAAGTAAATGTCAAATGTCAATTAATAAGAATGATTTAATTAAATCCAGAATTAAATACGAAAATTTTTATTAAAAATTTAGTAAGAAAAATTGAACAATTACATTTCATAAAATTATTCAGGTCGAAAACATACAGAAAAAAATATTTAAATAATGTTTCAACTTTTACGGTATAAATTGATCGAAAAGAATTGCAAATGAAATATTGCGTTAAAGTAACGTTAAAGAGAGATGTAAAATTTTGCTGCAAAATATTTTTAAGCATGTAATTCAATGAAGTAAATTTTTATAGCTGAAAGAAGAGTACCATTGACACCTCCAGTGGTAGATTTGGATAAACTATCCGAAATGGAACAGCCAGAATTAAGTCAACTTATTCACGCGTACATTACCGAGAATGAAGCTCTCCGTCGAGAAAATGCGGAACTATATGCTACGAGGGAGCAAGTGATACGGGATCAGGAACTTGTTTGCAGAGAGAACGAGAGATTGTTGAAGAAACTCGAGGATGTTAACTCGTAAGTACAAGCAAGATTTAAGACGATCTCGATATCCAATTAATCCGATAGGTTTTATTATTGCAGAGTGTGTTGTCGGTCACCAATCATACCTGCTAGACCAACCTATTCGGCAGAAATGCTGAACGATAACGAGGATACACCTGGCGCGACCAACGTTTGGACCAACCCTAACGTGGAACCTACACCTCTTTCGAGTGTATGTAGAAATATTTTGGTTGTAAAATACTAACGTATGCTGAACACGACAATATACAATGGATATAAAAGAGGGGTTTCAATTTGAAATATCCTGTAGAATATCTTTCTATTAGGCATTTTCACAGTTTGATATTAAATTATTATTTTATTACATACTATATTATTTTTTAAACTTTCTCCTGTTTATTACTGTATCTATTTAAATACAGTTTAGTACTTTATATGGCAAAATAATGTTTAAAAGATATATCAAATATTAAAATTTAAATTTGTAGGATATGATCAGGCGTGGATTATACAGATCTGCGAGTAGTATGCCAGAGAAGATCCAAAAGGAACTGGATAGACGTAGGATTGTGGGAAGTTATAATAACATAGCAGAAGCGTACAAAGACAAGAGTCATCATCGCCGACATAATTCATGGGACAATGGAAACGGGATGACGAGAATGAGTCCGGATCAGCCTATATCACCGATAGACGTTAATCAGTGAGTGGCATTCAACAAATCATCATAATAATGCTATATCTAATATAATATTCAAATCAGTAAATCTTAATCTTCTATTGAAACCAATTGCGATGCAAATTATAATTTCTTTAAATGAATTAAGAGACAATTATTCACATTGTAGACTAGAAGTTTTATTCTAAACTTGACCGCTTTAAATAACTGACCCATATTATGGAACCAAATTTATTTTATAGATATGACAAGTAAAATAACATAATGAAATTAAATATTTATATATCAATATGAATTAACATTAGTTTAATAGTGATTGGACTATGGATATGATGCATGTATAGACAATTAAAAGAATAAAAATTTGCTGAAAATATCCAAGTACCATTTGTTAAATTCCACTTATAAAAATATGAGTCTAATAATTACTTTCAGTAATCATAAAGTTAAAAAATTTAAAACGCGTCATTTTGACCAAACATTAATCAATATAGAACAATCCAAGCCGATTTCTAAAATTTTGGTTAAGTTTACCAAGGCTTTAGTCTACAATGTATTCTGATGTCTGATCTAATCAGAACCATTCTATCTATTAATTGGAGGAATGTATGATAACAGATACAAAAAGGCGAGCATACGTCGAACCTCAACAGTCCCTGAAGAACGAAGACCGTCGGAGACAAACGATCCTCTGGGCGAACCGGTTCAACCGACCGATCATTCATACAACGAATCCCCAGACTCGATTCTCAGCGGTCCTTTGGAGATAGTGAACTCAACGCCGGACACAGCTGAGTCAGACGCTCCAACAGCGCCATTTCCGGCGGTATCGCACATCTCGTCGCCGTTCGGTACCCCGGAATCTGAAGACCATATGACGAGGACACCAAGAAAACCGAAAGAGAAAGAGGATGTGACAGCTCAAAGAGCTTTTGGAAGTCCGATTCCTGACGACGAGGATAAACCACTTTGAACACTCGAACTAATAAGAACGATAGTCTGATGTATTTTCATTGTGATGACCCTTGTCTAGGTCAAGGGCATTGGATCGACTGTAAAGATGAAAAACTGAATTAGGAAGGGTGTTGTGAAAATTAGTTAGAAAAATAACAGAGAGGAAGAGAGGATTTGAATAGATGATTAAAAAAGATTATTTCGAATGGATGATTAAAGTTTGATAGGGAAAATATGCATTGATGCTAGATAGATTTAAAAGAGAGCAAGACGAGTTTTTTGAAATGGAAACACAGCAATATCGTATTTTCAAAATAACGAAAACGTGTAGTACGCGTAGTATTATTTCTATGTATAAAAGTATATAATTATGTGTGAGCTTAAACAACTTGAATACCTAAAAGTCAGTTTTTTTCGCGATTGGGAGAAAACGACTCAGGTTATCGATATTATTGAATTCTACCTCTGAATAGTATAAAATCAGGATTTTCTGTAATGGCAAAGGCATGGATCAAATTAAGTATAATAAAGTATTTGTTTTACGAGATTTTGTTTCTTATTACCTAACTATTCACTGAATATGGCAGTTTCGTTGGAACATACTGACTTATTTTGGAACTTGACTATTGAACGATCGTTCAAAATAATATGTTCAATAACAAAAAAATTGTTGTCGTCAGTGACTAAAAAGTAGAACGAACGTTAAGAAAACAATGTCTCATTCTCCAATAAGAAAAATCTATAGAACGACACGTGACCTAATATGTCCGTTATCGACGCGAACAAAGCGATTCTACAATTGCGTGCCAATAATTCACTAGTGATGCATATATATGTAATTTATTAGATAAGCATCATGCCACGTCAGATAAGCAAAAACATAAAATTAGCAGATTAGAGACGATAGTCGCCAACGATAATGCGTACACAGATGGCGTTTATTCGATTTCAGAATCAAATTATTTATTGGTCCGAGTCATTTCAACTGAAATTAGTGTACAACATTCCGGACCAATCAGCTTCGACTATCCGCTCGATCTACCCTCTCATTCGCTTGTTTCGCGCTCCAATCACCGAGTGCTATTCAAAAGCAAAATTCACGATGTAATGTTAACCAACGATGTCGCAACAAAAAAATAAAGAGGCGATAGCGAGCAAAAATTCATTGTGGAAATGATCAATCTGTGTTTCATCTTCGTCGTCTTCTGTCGCATGTCGTCATCAGAAATCGTCATCAAAAGTATTCGACACAGCAAAAAAGGGGACGGTTTTGTTTCACAGGGAAGGCGGTATCGCTGTTTTACCGACCGGGCAAATCTTCATCCTCACTTTATCGAGGAAGCATCGACATCACGATTGCTGGTGGTGCGACTGCGAGCAAGCAGTAACAGAGCGGATGAAAGAACGAGAATCATTGTTGGATGAACAGTGGTATCGTGGTAGAGTTCGGGCACAGTTTCGAAAGGATAAACTAGAAACTAGAGGAAGAACGAAGAACGGGAGAAGAGAGGCGCGGTGCGAGAGAGAGAGAGAGAGAGTGAGCGAGAGAGTGGGAGGGAGAGGGAGAGAAAGAGAGAGAGAGCGAGAGCGAGAGCGGGCGCGTGTGGCAAGGTCGGTGCGTGCGTGCGTGCGGTGAAGTTACGGGCTTTATTAAAGTGCAGTCGGCCGGGTTGAAAAACAATCGACGGACATAATACGGCGCCCCGTGAAGTCCGATGTCTAGTGCTGAGGTGGTGGAGAGCTCCGTTGACCCCCCAGCTAAGAAGCGACGCGTTGCTGCCACCACGGGAGGAGCCGACGATTCGACGACGATTGCAGACATGGCGAAAAACGGTTCGACGTCCCGAGCTTCCGCCGAAATCGACGAAGGTTTATACTCCAGGCAGCTTTATGTTCTCGGCCATGACGCCATGCGTCGCATGGCATCCTCCGACGTCTTAATATCCGGTCTCGGCGGACTCGGCGTCGAAATCGCCAAGAACGTCATCCTCGGCGGCGTTAAGTCTGTTACGTTGCACGATGACGCGCTGTGCCAGATTTCAGATCTTGGTTCGCAGTTCTATCTTACCGAAGCGGACATAGGTGAGCAGCCTTACCCGCGAAACATATGAATGCCCTCCCGCAGGAATAATTATTTCTCAATATTATTTTGGATCGGTTCAGCGTTTATTTGATTGGATTCGATCCATTGTTATGAGATCTTACCAATCGTCTCGTTCATCAAAGTGTTATAAAAATGTTTCTTTAAATAGATGTACGTTGTGCGTCGCGTGCGTTTTAGATGTAAATGCTAGAAACTGTATGGAAATTTTTATGACTAATGTATGTATCTATGCATATCTCTGTATAAATTGAATTTTTTTATCGTGTTAGAACCAAACTGTTAAGAGCCAAGTTTTACTCTTTAAACTTTTTTTTTTAATATTAGAAGATATGATTGTTGTCCAATTTGTACAAAACTGAAAAGTAAAGAACTTTTCTGTGGCGTATTTAAGTATTGTCTAATTAAACACGATACGGACACAATTAGAATGATAAAACTATATCGTTGTAATTTTATTTTTAGGTAAAAATCGTGCTGTTGCCTGCTGCCAACGCTTGTCTGAACTGAACAATTATGTCCCCACACGTCATTATTCAGGGCCTTTAACTGATTCTTATATCAAAAAGTTTAAGGTTGTGGTTTTGACTGAAACTTCATTGAAAGAACAATTACGAATTTCTGAGATTACTCACGTGAATGATATTGCGCTTATCATAGCAGACACCAGAGGCCTATTTTCTCAAGTCTTCTGCGACTTTGGAAAAAAGTTTACAGTGGTTGACATAAATGGTGAACCGCCTGTAAGTGCAATGGTTGCCAGTATTTCGCAAGATGCCGAAGGTGTTGTTACTTGTTTAGATGATACACGTCATGGTATGGAGGATGGTGACTATGTCACTTTTTCTGAAGTACAGGGTATGACAGAACTGAATGGTTGTGACCCGATAAAGATAAAAGTTCTTGGCCCATATACTTTCAGTATTGGGGATACATCTAAGTACTCTGAATATATTCGTGGTGGTATAGTAACACAAGTAAAGATGCCAAAGATCCTACAGTTTGCTTCTTTGAAAGATGCTTTAAAGACACCAAAGTTTCAAATTACTGATTTTGGAAAGTTTGATTATCCAGAACAATTGCATTTGGCTTTCACTGTATTGCATAGTTACATGGAAGAAAATGGAAAATTACCTAAGCCATGGAATCAAGAAGATGCAGATAAATTCTTAAATCTAGCTAAAACTGTAAAAGAGGAAGTGGGCAGTGAAATTGAAATAAATGCAGAACTGTTTGAAATATTTGCAAAAATATCCTCTGGAAATTTAAATCCAATGAATGCTACCATTGGAGGAATTGTAGCCCAAGAAGTGATGAAAGCTTGTTCTGGAAAGTTCCATCCTATATTCCAATGGTTGTACTTTGATGCTATTGAGTGCTTACCTGCAGATCGATCTGAACTTTCAGAAGAAGATTGCCACTCTATTGGGTCGCGTTATGATTCACAGATTGCCGTTTTCGGCCGCAAATTCCAATCGAAGATTGGGAGCTTGAAATACTTTGTAGTTGGAGCTGGAGCCATTGGATGTGAATTGCTCAAGAACTTTGCAATGTTAGGTGTTGGTGCTGAGAATGGTAGTGTGATAGTCACTGATATGGATTTGATAGAAAAATCTAACTTGAACAGACAATTCTTGTTTAGACCGTCTGACGTTCAACAGTCCAAATCATCAACAGCAGCTAGAGTCATAAAGAGTATGAATCCAGATATGAAGGTGATTGCCCATGAAAACAGAGTGTGCCCCGAAACAGAAAAGATATATAACGACGACTTTTTCGAGGTTTTAGACGGGGTTGCGAACGCGTTAGATAATGTGAACGCCCGTATTTATATGGATCGTCGTTGTGTATATTATAGAAAACCTCTCTTGGAATCTGGTACATTAGGTACAAAGGGCAATACTCAAGTTGTTGTTCCATTCTTAACCGAATCATACAGCTCGTCCCAAGATCCTCCAGAGAAGAGTATACCAATTTGTACACTAAAGAATTTTCCCAATGCTATAGAACATACTTTACAATGGGCCAGAGACAATTTCGAAGGTCTATTTCGTCAAGCTGCGGAGAACGCCGCCCAATATATATCTGATTCACAGTTTGTGGAGAGAACGTTAAAACTACCAGGAGTTCAGCCATTAGAAGTACTAGAATCCGTTAAGACAGCCTTGGTTGATGAAAGACCAAAAACATTTGCTGATTGCGTCGCATGGGCTCGTTGCCATTGGCAGGAACAGTATAGTAATCAGATCAGACAACTTCTATTCAACTTTCCTCCTGATCAAGTAACGTCTAGCGGTCAGCCATTTTGGTCTGGGCCAAAAAGATGTCCTGAACCACTTACATTTAATGTTAATGATCCACTACATTTAGATTATATTGTAGCTGCTGCTAATTTAAAGGCAAAAGTCTATGGTATTCCCATTAACAGAAATCGAGATGAAATCGCTAGGATTGTTAGCACTGTTGAAGTTCCGGACTTCACGCCGAAATCTGGAGTGAAAATTGCGGAGACGGATTCACAAGTACAGGTGTCCAATGGTAGTGGAAATATTGATCACGAAAGGCTCAGTCAATTACAAGAAGAATTACCAAGGGTTGAAGATCTCAACGGCTTGGTAATATATCCACAAGAATTCGAGAAAGATGACGATACCAACTTCCACATAGACTTCATCGTGGCAGCTTCAAATCTCCGTGCTACCAACTACAAAATTCCGCCAGCTGACAGACACAAGAGCAAACTAATTGCTGGTAAAATAATACCAGCTATCGCCACTACTACTTCGGTGGTGGCAGGTTTAGTTTGCCTCGAGCTTATTAAATTGACTCGTGGTGTAAAGGATTTGTCTGTTTACAAGAATGGTTTTGTCAACTTGGCTCTACCATTCTTTGGATTCTCGGAGCCTGTTGCTGCGCCAAAACTGAAATACTACGATACAGAATGGACGCTATGGGACCGATTCGAAGTAAAGGGAGAATTAACACTGAAAGACTTCTTGGATTACTTCAAAGAGCATCACAATCTGGAGGTCACCATGCTCTCTCAAGGTGTTTGCATGCTTTATTCGTTCTTTATGGCAAAACCCAAATGCCAGGAACGCATGGGCCTTTTGATGTCTGAAGTGGTAAAGAAGGTATCAAAGAAAAAATTGGAAAATCATGTACGTGCATTGGTATTTGAACTCTGCTGTAACGATACTGATGGCAATGATGTGGAAGTTCCATATGTTCGCTACACTTTGCCGTGAGATACGTTGATATCGCCAGGATAACGAGAGATGTCTACTTAACTGACTTAGCCGTAGTAATTTCCACAAATTTCTATTTTACAATACAACACAGGAGAATATTACTCTTACTGTACGTAAGATTCTTAAAGTTTAAAGAAAGAAAAAAAATTCGTTTTTATTGCCAATGCTTTGTAGCATTTATAATAGCAAAGGATCGTGATATCCATGGAGTTCATCTTACTATGATCTCTTTTTACTGAATATCGATTTCAGGGCTCGAACTATATGTTTTCGTTTTCATTCATCACCTCTTGTCATTTTTATCCGAAATGATTTAATAATAATTGTAAAATTGTAATTCTTATTTCTTGTCTGAACTATATCTTCAAGGAAAAAAACGATCTAGCTATAAGATAATTCGAACTATTGAGAAAAGAAATATATGAAGACGAAAATTTGTACAAGAGAACCTTATGTTGTTTATAAAATGATTGAAAGAAAGAAAAAACAGGAAAAAGCGAAAAAGTTGCAAAAAATTTAGTCCATATTGGATCATAAAAGGAATTGTCATGATAAGAACTTTCTTTAATAATCGTACATTTCACTTAATGAATAGGATCGCAATGTAAATTACTGGATGATAAACTCAATGATCCTTATACAAATAATGCTAATATATTTAATATAGATCACAATAAAAAAAAAAATTGAACGCAAATGTATCTTGCCTTTATGGTATTAATTTTCTATTTGCTATTACTATTTTTACAAGGGGCATGAAATTGGAGAAAATTATGTTTATTATTTTTAGTATGTTATAAATGTTCCCCCTTTTTTGTTATTGCTCTTAACACGTTCTTGCTATCGAATTCGATATTTTAAGACTTTATATAATCTATACGTTATTAATGATTTTTCATTTTGTCCGCTTTAAGTTTTTTAAACACCGAATACACTATTGGCTAAGGCTGTTTGTTGTTATAAGGAATACTGCATTTAAATTTGTAAGAACAAACGTTTGGAAGAAGCTTCAAAAAGAAAAGAATTGCACACTTTAGACCAAGGAATACAAGAAGAAAAAAAAGGAAGATATTTTGTTAATTTTAGGATAACGCGGATATTTATTGTATTATTTTATCAATAGATAATAAATAGATGTGTTTGGATTTCAAGAAACGTGAAAAAAATATAGTAATAAAAATAAAATGGTGTTTTTCTTTTCTCCTACATTTTCTTTTATCTTCCTGATGATTAATTAAAATTTGAGAAAACGTAAGTAATCATGTATATTTTACTAAATTGAATTTTGATTTTGTTTGTTACGAGCAAATATCTAAATTTTTATTTTTCAATTTTGTGTTCATAATTTTATAAGACATGGCTTAAGTATAGCTACATCAACGAGTGTTACTACACCACTATATTGGTTCAACTGACTTCAAATAAATATCTAACTAGATACGTAACTAGAATATGGTGCATCTTAAAACATCAATTTTATCGAAAACAAGCTCTAGAACGAAAAAATCTTTTTTTTCATCTTACGTTGACGTATGAATTAAATTTTTATCCAGTTAAATCATCAGTTGTTTTACACTAAATACATTATGCGGACCCTAGACGTGCAAAATTTGCGCGGGAACAGTACACTGAGATAACCATAAAAATCTATAAAATGGCACAACGTAGTATAACGTATGTAATTTAATGGAACAAGTTATTAATTATTTTTAATCTACTAATAACATTTTTCTTTTATTTGATAGATTATTTTTCTCAAAAGCAAGTCCGAAAGATAAAACTGAATCTAATGATGTAAGGTACGTGGATTATTTTATCGAAGTATGATTATTTCAGTGAAGTTTATTCGTATTGCATTCAGTTTAAGATCGAATTTATTTAATAATACTTATCCTGTGATATTTTTAAATAAACAATCTCAATTAAATAATGCTTTTTTTCCAATTGTAAACAATGTTGTTAATCGGATGTTCGCCAACAGCAAAATAGCAAAGAATGAAGAACAAAATAATCCAGGAAATACTAAGCGAAAAAGAGATAGTAGTGAAGATATCAAAGAAACCAGGTGATTAAATCATAATTTTTAAAAAAATTGCATTAATTAGTATTAAACTTAAAAATCTTGTAAATAATTATTAATACATTTGTAGTGACACTGACATAAAATGTTACCTATGTTACTAATGTAAGGTATTCACTATTTATCTAGTTCTCCATCTATCAGAAATTCTTCAAAAAAGAAATCAGTTTCAAAATCTCCTTCGTTGTTGGGAAAAACAAATGGTAAATTAAATATAGTTAAATAAATGTAATTTATATTTTGTATGTAATTCTTTTGATGTTGTACTTACATTTAAGGAACACGAAAACATAAGCTATCACCCATTACAACTGGAGAAAAGGAAAAGAGAAAAGCTGAAACTTCACTTAACGCTTCTAAAAAGAAGAAAAAACTTGATAAAACTAAAAATACTCCTAAAAAAAGGAGTGCAAAGAAGAAACTGAAAGATAAGTTAAATAATGAAGAGCAGAAAGAAAATGAGTTGACTGTAGAAAAGACAGATTCAAATCCTGAACTTGAAGCGTCAAAATCTTCACCTGAAATATCCAAAAGTAAAAAAGATATTAAAAATAATAAAAATAAGGTTGTAAAAAAAAGATTAAGAATAATAGCACCTGTTGACTCTAGTGACGAAGAAGAAACTATTCAAGTACGTATAAATTTTGTGTGTGTGTGCATGCAAGCGTGTATATGTAATTATTACATATATTAATAGTTAACAGAGAGTCCTAAAAAAGCAAATGTCGATGAGGGAGAAGAAAGTCCAGTTGATAGTGAACAAGAAATGTCTGATAAGGATCTTTCAGACAATAAAAAGAATAGTGAAGAAGAAAAGAAGAAAGAAAACAATATAGAAGAGCCTGTAAAAAAGATGCATAATTTTTTTGGTATGGAATGTCTATCAGTAAATAAATAAATAAATAACCATCCTAACATAATTTATATCTTTAGCTCCAAAGGAGAAAGAAGACATAAAGAATACTGATAAAGATAAGAAAAAGTCCTCCAGTCATTCTTATAATCCGAGTGTTTCAAAATATGATCCAATAAATGATGCATTTTGGAAACAAGGTGAACGGTATGTCCTTGTTTTAATAACCTTTAATACTGTTATTTTTTGCAGTGATAAAATACTTGTTTTCATAATCTTTTATAGGGTTCCATATATTGCATTAACACGCACATTGGAACTAATTGAAGAAACAAGCGCTCGATTAAAAATAATAGAAATTTTATCGAATTATTTCCGATCTGTTATAGTTTTAAGTCCAGATGACTTACTTCCTAGCATATATTTATGTCTCAATCAATTAGCACCTGCTTATGAAGGTACGCGTTCTACATATATCATTTATTTTTTCTTTTATTTTTCTTTTGTTTAAATGTCATCATTACTTTCAGGTATCGAATTAGGAGTGGCAGAAACAAATTTAATGAAAGCTATAGCACAATGCACTGGCAGAACTTTAGCTCAAATTAAAGCAGATGTCCAGACAGTTGGTGATTTGGGTATTGTGGCAGAAGGAAGTCGTTCCAATCAAAGAACTATGTTTCAACCTGCTCCACTAACAGTATCAAATGTATATACTAGGCTGAAAGAGATTGCACAAATGACTGGCTCCGCGGTATGACGTCTACTAATATAAAACAGTGCTGTCCTAAACCTTTTCTGTTTCGTTTATCAGATGATAATTTATTCTTAGATATTATTATTATTAGATTTATCTCTTTTTGATTAATAACTTTCTTAAAACTAATAATGACATAAGCACACAAATAAAAGCATGTAAAAGTTTCGTTCATGGACGGCATTGAAACATTTATTATAATTACTTTATACCGCTATTGTAGTCATATAACTTTTAGGATATTTTTATTGTAATTATATAATTTATTTTTACAGTCTTTAACTAGAAAATTGGATAAAATTCAGTCACTTTTTGTAGCGTGTCGTTTTACTGAAGCCAGATATTTGATTCGGTCTTTGGCTGGTAAACTTCGAATTGGTTTAGCAGAACAGTCTGTATTACAAGTAAGTACACCTACAAAAATTAGTCTGACAGTGTTACAAAAAATATGCTAAAAAAATATTTATAGGCTATAGCGTTAGCGTGTACTATGACACCACCAAAGCAAAGCTATCCACCGGAAATTTTAGATATGAGTAAGAAAATGTCAAGCGATGCTTTTAAGCAAAAGTACGACGAAACTGCGCTTACTTTTAAAACAACTTATTGGTAAACATTTGTTTTTACGTTAGATATCTGAATTTTTAATTTATCTATATATGTAAGAGTAATATTTATTTCAGTGAATGTCCGAATTATGATAAGATAATTCCCGTTCTACTAAAAGAGGGAATTGAAGAATTACCAAAAAAATGTAAAATTACACCGGGAATACCTATGAAACCAATGTTAGCGCATCCTACTAAAGGTGTGCAAGAAGTATTAACGCGTTTCGATGGACTGAAGTTCACTTGCGAGTGGAAATACGATGGAGAAAGAGCACAGGTTTATTTCCGTAATGTAAAAAAATGACATGTGATGAAAAAGCGTATTAAATTTCTATAAATACTTTGCAGATTCATTTTGCTGAGGATGGGAAAATTAGTATTTATAGTAGGAATCAAGAAAATAATACCAGCAAATATCCTGATATCATAGGACGATTTAAAAATACCAGAAGTGAAGAAATTGAGAGTTGTATTCTCGATTGCGAAGCAGTCGCTTGGGATAACGAGAATAAAAAAATTCTACCTTTTCAAGTACTTAGTACAAGAAAACGCAAGGTAATGCAAAATGCATAAAAGATTGCTTTCTAAATTTTATATCTATCTTCGTCTCACAGGATGCGAACGAAACAAATATTAAAGTTCAAGTGTGTGTGTTCATGTTTGATTTACTATATTTGAATGGAGAATCACTAGTGCAACAACCTTTTATAAAACGTCGTGAATTATTGAGAAAGAATTTCAAGGAAATGACTGGAGAATGGAAATTCGCAACTAGTTTGGATACTTCAACTATGGAACAAGTTCAAGATTTCTTAGATGAATCGGTCAAAGGTTAATTTTTGATTTTAATTTTTGAATTTTATAATAAATAATTTCAAAAAATATATATTATATTTAACAGGCAATTGCGAGGGTCTTATGGTGAAGACCTTAGAACAAGATGCAACATACGAGATTGCTAAACGCTCTCGGAATTGGTTAAAATTGAAGAAAGATTATTTAGATGGTGTCGGTGACACGTTAGATGTAGTTGTCATTGGTGGTTATATAGGTAAAGGAAAAAGAACTGGAACTTATGGAGGATTTCTTTTGGCTTGTTATGATCAAGAGAATGAAGAATATCAGAGTGTCTGTAAAGTAAATATCATTAACTTGCTATAACGTTCTGGAGTCCTTTTATATTTAGAGTAAATTTTATATTTGGCACTTTTTGGAACATCCCATACTCTTATGTTTTATGTTCATTTAGATTGGTACTGGATTCAGTGAAGAAGACCTTCAAAAGCATACCGAGTTCTTTAAAGAACATATAGTATCACAAACTAAGTCCTATTACCGTTATGACTCATCTCTAGAACCTGATCACTGGTTTGAACCAATTCAAGTCTGGGAAATCAAATGTGCAGATCTCTCTTTGTCACCTGTTCATAAGGCAGCTGTTGGTATTGTTGATCCAGAGAAAGGGATATCATTGCGATTTCCACGGTTTATTCGTATTCGTGATGATAAAAACAGCGAGGATGCTACATCAGCGCAACAAGTTGCGAATATGTACAACAGTCAAGAGCAGATAAAAAATCAAGCATCATCGACGAAAGTGGCTGAAGAAGACTTTTATTAAATTTAATGCTTTGTCGTAGTACTTGCCAGGAGATGGATTGTTTTATACTATATCGATACTCATTTGAAATATTTTGAATGTTAATAGACGATATTCTCTTTTCACAATATATATTTTATTACTTACGCATGATATTTCATTATTTACATGACAGACTTATGTCAGACTTAGATATTACATTCAATAAAACGAATTTATTATACTAGTAGTTTTTAATTTTCCAATACAAAATTTTCAACTGTGTAGAAGAATAAAAGATTTTGTAGACTATTGTGTTGAAATTTTTTTTGATATGTATTATGTCTTATGTACGCCTTGTAGTCTTTTCTTCAGAGCAGACATTTTTATAAAACGTATCTGATTGGTTCGCTTATATTTTGAGAAGTAGTATAGTCTGCACCAATTGTAAGTAGTCAAAGGCAGTAGAGGAAACGCAGCGCTGTATTGTTGTTATGCTCTTATTGCACTGTTACTCTGTCATATAGACATTTAATGTAAAAAGAGTAAAATATTTTAATAGTATTTGTGATAATATCAACATATAGGGTGAAAAGCTTTTTATTCATTTGACTGAATTGAATTTTTAACCTTGACTCCAAAAATCAATCAAAGATGCTGTCCGAATCGATGCGTCGTAAGTTATTTTATAATACAGTAATGTCGCAATGCTTCTCATCGGATGGTAGTTGCTTGGTAGCCGGAAGTCTTTACGGATATGTTGCAGTTTTCGAGTAAGTAGACATAAATAATCGGTACACAAATATAGGTTATGTTGACGTGTAAAGAACTTCTATTTGGAAGTCTTCAATAATGTCGAAGTTAATGTTACAATCTAGGATATATTTTTTAATTAATAGAATTTCTTTTTGTAGAATATCGAAAATATTAAGACCGCTGAGAACTGAATATGAATCACGACGCCCCAGTTATCACATTGAAGCTCATCCAGACTCTCACGTGGATAGTATGGTATCTACAGAGAATTTTTTAGTAACAGGATCAATAGGAGAAATATGTGGATGGGATTGGAAGTCAGTTACCTCGAGCAAAGCTGAAAAAACTAAAGCTTCATGGACTATAAAAATACCATCAGAAAAGTAAGACTATATAACAAACTCTTGAATAAATGATGTTGAAGTTACCTACAGTTTAAAACACAATCTAAACATTTTAAAAACAATCTATTTTTAGTGACAGCTATGACGGAGCAGTTGTATTTTCCCTTGCATACTGCAGTGCAAATAATCTTTTGTATGCTGGTTGTAATGATAGTAAGATTTATGTATTTAGCCTAGAAGATGGTAAATTAGTAACCACTTTGGAAGGACATACCAGGTTCATTCATGGTTTATCGCTGTTGTATGTATTGTATAATTAATCATAAATAATACGTAATATAGTCTTACATTATAACTCATTCCTTTTTCCACAGGGATTCCGGGACTCAATTAGCTTCGTGCAGTGAAGATGGAACAGTAAGACTATGGGATCTAAGGAAGAAAGAAAACACCAATGTATTAACCCCTAATTTGGTAGACAATATTCATAGATCAAGATTAGGAGAATGGATAGGTGCGGTGGATTTTACTGAGGATTGGCTGGTACTTATTTTTTTTTTTGTATCTTTCTGCAACACGTATATTTATTTTAATGTAATAATTGAAAACAGTCTAATATATAATAATTATCCAGTTATGCGGCGGTGGACCAAAGTTATCATTGTGGCATATGCGTACAATGCAACCAGCTACTGTATTTGATCTTCCGGATGAAGGTATTTACGTGGCAAAGATTTACGAAGAACGTATTATAGCCGCAGGACTTGCGTCCCACGTTTATAATCTCACTTATCAAGGAGAGATGTTATCTAGTATACCAACGTCCAGCGACACTACATACACTGTTGTTTATCAAGAAACTCCACAAAGACTGTTCAGCATAGGTGGTGCCTCTAATTTCCTGGACATTTGTACGAATTGTAATTACCGTGAATTATCGGTGCAATTTGCTCCGTAAAATAATGATAAATAATAACTAGTAACAATCATATGTATTTTCATATATTTACGTATTGACGTATCTTTTATTTTATACATTTTATGCATTTGTGTGTTTTTAATAAATATATTAACATAATGTGCATTTTATAAAATATGATGTAAAATTTTTTACAAATGTACAGGTATTTGTTCATTAGTTGCGATTTCTTCTTCAAATACCAGCAGATTCGACTAACAGAATATTGAAAACCAAATTCTCGTTACGAAGAGCACTGCGGTTTTTGTTTGAAAAAGCTAGCGGGAAAAATTAAACGGAGATGAAAAGTTAAATGACAAATTAATACAAAAATGATTTATTCCCGAACAGTCTCGAACGAGCAACTAATTTTAGACAATAGCAACGCAATAGTCATAGGAATCCGTGACCTGCTATCACCGCAGGTATAAATCCTTCCCGGCCGTCTCGCGAACGAACCCAGAACCAATCACTAACGTGATCGCTAAGCAATGCAACAACGTCGCCCTTGGAGACGCTTAGAGCGTTGCCACCTTGACCTTCGTAGTCGCTGCGTATGACGAGCAAAGTGTGCCGAGATCCTTTGGTACGAGCGTTCGCCGCGGCCCTCAGGTACAATCTGTCGACGCTGCGTTCCCCGCAGGCCGACACTGCGTCCCTAGAACCTCGCCTTACCCTTGGATTTCTGCCTCGAGCTCCGCACTCTGATCTCGTGTCTCTGAGCTTCTCTGCATCAGTCATATTGCCTGGAAGGATCAATTAATTAATGAAAGAATAAGACTAGTAACAAATGGGAAATGAATTGTTCCATTACCTAAGGGACGAGGAAATACGTCTGTAGAGTCCTCCCAACATGGTCCTCTGGTTGGTTGTGGTAATATTCCTAATGGTAGGCAAGCTGCATAGCCGACATATCCTTCCTGGCCATGTGGAGTTTGAACGTACAACCAGGTTTGATTCTTGAACACCGCATTTACGACTGTTCCAAGAGGAAGGGCCATCTCATCTTGAGTACCGCCTTGAGTCTGGTACAGGACGGATGGAAACGAAAGGACTACAGGAATGTTGGCAGGCTTTTCTATCGAGGCCTGTAAATATCAACCAATATTGTCGAGATCATGTCAAATTAGCATCATTACAACTAAAATGTCGTTTATTTTCAAGAGAAAAAGATTGGCTATTGGTTCCTATCGAACATCTGAGAACTAATGATTGTTATAAGTAATTCAAGTTTGTATAAATAATTGAACATCAACAGTCACATCTTCCATCCATCGCAATAACTCCAAGACGAATAACACATAATAAACATTCTAAATATATTTACAATATTCATAAAATTAACGAAAGATGCAACTTACCAATAGAACAAAAATCATTTTCAATAACATACAACTTTGCTTAAAAATTTTATTCACGTTGAGATATTAAAGTCATTTGTTTCTAATAAATTATTAGAACTTTATCCTTATTCTAGTAAATAAATACTTTTTATTCATATCCTTGCTTTCTCATACTGAAGTATTTCTTCTCATACTGAAAGTATTTGAGTAATTATAACGTTCCTGTGTCCCTTTCTCAAAAAAAAAAGAAGTAGTTTTCAAAAAGAATATTCCAAACTTTTAAACGAGATGGTAAACTACAACTTCTTCTTATCCTAATAGACCAATCAGATACTAGACGATCGTGCAAGAATTAATCAATGAAAGAGTACTTTGGTGAGGTACGCATCGAGATCCGCTATTTCGTAGCCAAATCTGCTTGGAGGTCTGGGCTTGTGGGATCGTTTAGTCCTTCGATGCCTGTGTTTCTCCCGGCCGTTAGGCGTGGACGTTGACTCACGAGATACGAGAGATGGTTCGGACACTGCCCTCTTAACTTTCTCCTTCTCCTTCGTCTCCTTCAGCCCTGAAAATTCCTTTTCGGACTGCTTCTCCAGAGGACTGTCCAACGATCTTTCGTTGACCAGTATCTCTTTATCGACAGACTGAAAGAGAAAGAGAATGACAATTAGTTACGAATCACATGTAAAGTTATCATTTGTTGTTCTTTATATTAAGAAATATCAAAAGTACCTTCTCTTGCGCCTCCACTTTTTCTGTCCTCTCGATCTTCTCTATTCTATGCAGGATCTTCTTCTCGCGCTTCTCCGCGTCAACGTTTTCTTTGCCGCTATCTTTTTCCTTCACACTTTTCACGCTCCTCTTCGAGGACCTTTCCTTGCTGTCTCGCGACAAGGCCTCTCGATCGCCGTTTCCACCTATTAACATTAAGACAGCATCGTTTCTTAGAATTAATTTATTCTCTTTGAACGGAGACACTGTCATTTGTCCTTATCAGGAATTAAGTGTGTAATGTACGTACAAGATTTAAATTGGCACGATTGCTTGGCCTCAATTTTCCGTATTTGGAATATTGCCCGATACAACATTTTCGTTGCGTAATTACTACCTAATTCAACTTTCATGTGGTTCATTGATTCAATTTTCATCGAAAGGCAAGGAAGATTCATTGCAATCGTGCGAAAAATTCGAATTTGAATGGTAATTTTTAATTCTTTAAATTGAAAATTAAGTTGGAAATGGAAATTTTATATACAATGAGTTGGATACTGATTTCAGAGGAACTTTTTCTCCTCCTTTCCGACTCGATGGGTTTTGCCGGTACTGAATGATCAAATATATCACTGACCAAATTCTTTCTTCATTACAGCGTCTATAATCTTGCTAATCACGGTCCGGTTGAAAACTAGAAACAGGCTACTTGCTTTCGAACAATCACGAAATCTGTCTCGTCCCAGCTAGACGTTTGCGTGTGTAATGCACGCGACGTGATGCAAATTATAACTAGTGTTTTCCAAAAAAAAAGAAAAAAAAAGAAGAGATTCTTAAATCAAAGGATTCTTAATCCCTTGTAGGACCTTCCGAAAGTTGCACTGCAAGAAGATACAACTCGTTCAAAGTTGGCAATTCTCCGTATTCTGTACAGCGAAGCACATGCTATTGGCCGTAATTCCAAGAATTTAGACTTCATCCTTTCACTCTTGGATACTCTTATTCTCCACGGACCTGCGTTTCCATTGGCGGTAGAGTGATTGTTGTTGGACGCAGGTTGCTGTTGCCCGCGTAAGACCCAGGTCAAAGAGATTTTGGGGCGCAGCAGGGTGCTTGGCCGTTGACCCATGCTCCTCGGCGGTGCGAGGGGCGTCGACGATCTGGGTGGTGACGGCGACCTCGACGAGGGTGTCACTACCTGCAAAGGACAGTCCGCCACCAGGTCCACCGTCTGCACCGAACAGCCATGTTCCTTCAATCCAAAGAAACGAATTTTAGACTGGCTCTTTAGACAGAACTTGAGAACTCCTCTGATTATTTAAAACCAACTTTTGTCTGCCTCGCGGCTCGTTTAAAAATTCCTTCTTTCATCAAAGTTTTTTTTAAGATTATGCTTCAATAAATATGGAAATTCTATTCTACTTTATATCTTTTGATTTAGCCAGTCGTTTACATGACGAGGGAAGATACGACAAATTTTCGTTGGATGCTATTGGATGACCAACCCGGACAATATTGAACGTAGGCAAATACTGACAATAAGCTAGCAACAGTTCACATAAAAGTGGACTGTGAATAGTTAGTCATAAGGGCAAGATCCAATAGTTGGTCATCTATGCTCCTTCCCCTTCCACTTGACGATGATAACCCAATACATATAAGGACATGCTTCAGAGACATTCACTCTCTCTTAATACATTCTAAATCATTATAGATTCATTCAATATCGCTAACTCATAAAACATTCTAAATCATTCTATATCGTTAAGAGCATTAGACATTCATCATATCCTAAGACAGTCTAAATCATTGTATATCATCCTATTTCATACAGAACCACGACTGTAAGGGAATAAACTCTTCTAAATTGTAAACGTATTGACTCCATTACACGGAATCCAACAATGCGCAACTGACACGAATGATGAATAAAACTTCGAATTTTATCAATTATTACTAACTTATTCACAGCGCTGTCCTATAATGAATTAGCGGGAGAAAGAGGTTCAATTCATTCGTTCGAGGCACATACATCGTCTATGGTATTGGTACGAACTAATACACGCAAACAAACGGTACAAACGTACTCTTAATTTCCCTTGACACTCTAAAGGAAAGTTCTTAACGTTTAATTTTTACATTTGTGCCTTTCAATATTTTTTTTTTTTTCAACTTTACTGCTGAAGAGGAAAACACGTCGTGTTAACTGGTTGGTATAAGTAGCTCGAAACGAGCGTCACGTGTGCTTCTAACATGAATGTAAATAGACGTGGATGCACAGGAAATGAGCACTATTCAAGGGGCTAGTTTGCGTTACAGAAGTGCACTTCCCTTATACAAGAGATAAATAGAATGACTGGCTCGTGAATAATCAAAGGACGTCTCGGCAGCGAGTTTACACGCGTGAACTATTCAGAAATTGAAATAGGAGGCTCGTTAAGGCCGTTGTTCGCTTAATTTCGTACCTTGGTAAAACCAGCACGATTGTTAACTCGACTGCAGCAATTTGTAGACGCGATTTCATCGATTGTAGACTTCTCTGTCTGAGATTTATCGAAAGAACATCAAACAGTAATATCAATCACCTTTATTTACGGAAGATTAATTTTAATCGTTGTTACGATTATTGGTTAGCTCAATTGTTAATTCATTTCTATGACATTTCGGAGCATTTGTTTAATTTGTTCAACGACTCATTAAATCGTTGATTGAACACTTTAAAAAATTGAAAGGATTAAAATTATTTCCTACGCTGATTAAAAGTTAAAAAAATTAAAATCATTGGATTTTAGATTTTCCTAGCCCAGCCTTTCACTGATCGTGAATCACTCACGCTAATTTATTAAACGACGAATGCGTTAATAACGAGTCGACAAAATCCGCGAGAAATCGTCCGGCTCGTTCGCGCAAGATAGAATCATACATCGCACTTACGTGAACCGTTTGACCACCGGTATGTTGAGTCGCGGTAAATCTCACCGGTTGTGCAGCTCTTTCTACGATTATTAATTCGTCTTATAGGCGTTCAATTAGCCCACGGGCCGGAGCTCGCGCGAATGAATTATTCGCCGACGCACGCGTGTGTCCCCGGCGTGCTTCACCGCGCCGCGGAAATTTACGGCCATCGCCTCGCATAAATACACCGCAAGCCACCATAGGCCACCGTAAAATTTACGAACGAACGTCGCGGAGACGCCGTCTTGTAAAATTTCTACACTGTGGCCACCTCTTTCCGGTTCTTCGGCCACCATGTTGATCTTTCTAGGAAACAATGAGACCCGGAAGTGGAGGACTCGTTCGGCCGCTCAAGGTACCTCAAGGATTCATTGTGGTTACGGTGGTTAGGTTAGGAAGTAATAATCCCGTGCGTCAGATTAAGACAAGTATTTTTAACGAGGTTTCAGATTAGAGATACTGCGTTTGACTCTTTTCATCTGTTCTTCATAATATTCAGATATTATAAAATAGCTCTTTCTTCCTGTAATTCTATCCCATGAAATTAAAAAAAAAAAAATCACATAATCTTACAGCCGAGAGTCGCTTCGATCTTGTTAGAAAAATTCATCTGGAAGAATCCGAACTGATCATCGTTTCATTTTCTATTAACCACTTGCGCTGGCAACTGATTGCGGACCATAACGAGTGACCAAACACTGTACATAATAATTCGTCGCTTTCTTTTTGAACTCGTCGGTATATCACTGGATAGAAATGATTGAGAAGTAATAAATTTTTTGGATATACTTGAATATATTTAAAACTGAGAAAGTATTATTATTTTCTCAGTTTTAAATATATTTAAAAAATATAAATATTATTATATAATATTAATAATAATAATAATAATAATATAATAACAAAATATTGTTATTTTCTCAGTTTTAAATATATTTAGAAAATATAAGATATTATTATATAATTTTGGGACAGAAAATTCTCGACGTGTGTAGCACGTCGTTCCAGCGCAAGAGGTTACGAAAAGAACTCGTCTCTTGACAGAAAATCGGCCACGATTGCCGAGTTCCCAGCATCGTTTCCCATTTAAAACGAATCGAGAGGAATATTATTATTTTCTCAGTTTTAAATATATTTAAAAAATATAAATATTATTATATAATATTAATAATAATAATATAATAATAAAATATTGTTGTTTTAAATATATGTAGATAAATACAAGATATTATTATATAATTTTTGGACAGAAAATTCTCGACGTGTGTAGCACGTCGTTCCAGCGCAAGAGGTTAGGAGAGGAACTCGTCCCTTGACAGAAAATCGGCCACGATTGCCGGGCTCCCAGCATCGTTTCCCATTTAAAACGAATCGAGAGGAATATTATTATTTTCTCAGTTTTAAATATATTTAAAAAATATAAATATTATTATATAATATTAATAATAATAATATAATAATAAAATATTGTTGTTTTAAATATATTTAGAAAATACAAGATATTATTATATAATTTTGGGACAGAAAATTCTCGACGTGTGTAGCACGTCGTTCCAGCGCAAGAGGTTAAGAGAAGAACTCGTCTCTTGACAGAAAATCGGCCACGATTGCCGAGTTCCCAGCATTGTTTCCCATTTAAAACGAATCGAGAGGCTCGCGCGAATCTTTCAGCAAGCCCTTCCTTCCATCCTCTCGCGTGGATCCGATCTTCGAAGACATTCCGCGTGCCTCTCGGTTGGTGGACCCGGTCTGCAAACGCGTT
Organism: Frieseomelitta varia; assembly: GCF_011392965.1. Taxonomy (NCBI): domain Eukaryota; kingdom Metazoa; phylum Arthropoda; class Insecta; order Hymenoptera; family Apidae; genus Frieseomelitta; species Frieseomelitta varia. The sequence continues at coordinate 193,522 of NW_025110101.1, read as the reverse complement.
CCTATGAATTATTGCCACCATTAACGTGAATAATCGCGCCGCCGGGAAAATTATATAGTAATTTGTTCACGGCTGATCGAATACGTCGGTGGATTTTTATATTCTCTCTTTTGCGCGCCGGTGTAATGAAGAGCGGAGGGGCTAGCCCCGGGGGAAAAGCGCGGCGTCGCAACCCCGGGCATAAGTCACCATTGGCCATGAAAAATGAAGACGTTTCCGACCCGGGCCGGGGCTTTCGATTTTACGCGGTGAATGGGCCGGCTAAGTAGCCATTCCGATGCCCCCGTTATAATTTATACCGGGGCCCTTTGTGTTGTTGTTACGATATTCTTCCGGTGATCTCTCGGCCGGACGATCACCGTCGATAACTGCTTTCACTCTGGTTCTTTTCCTTTCTTTCAACCGAGGGGGGGGATTTTAGTTTGACAAAGGAAGTCATTGGAAGAACGAAAAGTATTGTTTCGTGAGTGATACAGTCTGTAGGTCATTGGATACGTGGTGGCCTCGTGAAAGTATTTGGACACTTTAGAGACACCGGAAAGTACAACGATTTTTATTAATATTTTCAAGATGTTGCTCTATGTGTAGATACACAGTTGGTCATGTATTTGAGCACAGAAATATTTTATGAAACATGTTTACATTTTATTTGATACTGTAACGAGGCTAGACTATCGTGATTGATGTTAAAAACAGGTAAATAGGTATACGTAGGAATTATATGTTCAAACTTGACCACATTTGGGATCTCGAAATGAAACATTAAATTTTCTCATCTCTCTATCTCTAATACACTCTAAATTAACACAAGGACTGTGTAACAACTTTGGATAACTCACACGACACAATAGCATCAAGCAGATACACACCAGAGAGTCCCAGAAATCCTACCAAAAGATCCTCAGGATCAACACCAGCCAAGCCACCGTGTGTTCGATTTCAATAAACGCTGAACGAGACGTAAAAAGTGGAAAAGTGGAGTCTTTATCTCTCAAGGGAGATAATTAGGGATCTACTCGGGATCTAGTGAACTAATCAGCCCTGGCGAAAGAAATAAGTCCGCAGGAGATGGGGGAAGAGGGAGGGTCTGGTTGTAAGTGACAGAAAGGGCCGGTCCGTGGCGTGAACGAACACGCGAGGTAGCCCCGGAGGTGACAAGTTAAAAAGGTGGAGGAGGTCGGCGGCGTAAGACCAAGGCAGCGCGCGTGCAGCCTCCTTCTTCCTCGCGGATCATGCTAATGAAATTCTCAAGATATCTATCTCGCGCGCCACCGTGCGCCGGGCATTAGTTTAGCGTCTGGCTCGCGGCCACCTCGATCTTATCTGTCCACCTTCGGACGCACGGTATCAATTTCCCTGGAACGTGAAACAGACGGACCAGATGGTGGCTCGTCACCCGATTCGCGTTTCACCGATCCTTCCAAGCTGCTGCTTCTTGTTGTTCTCCCTCTCTTTCTAGTGACGTCTTACAATTAGAATGTGACGTTGCGGAGAGATAAAACGTTTCCTTACGCACATGGGTACTTCTGGCTGTCAGAGATGGTTCTTTGGTTTAGGTCAGAGACGAAGATCTTTGTAAAGGTGTGGAAGGGGTGAATACATTCATATATCTATTCAATGTGTTTGAACCTCTAATGAATAAATCAATTATTTTATTATTATTTTATTATTTAAGATTGATTATAAGATTGTTTATGTAATGCTCTAGTATTTTATTATTGATTACTATACATTTATCTATATAATATTCTAGTATAGTATTCTAGTATTCTCTCTCTCTTTCTCCGTGAGGGTTGAACGAATGAACGTATTGACGACTTTATGGCTAGTGACGTCTTACAATTAGAATGTGACGTTGCGGAGAGATAAAACGTTTTCTTACGCATATGGGTACTTCTGGCTGTCAGAGATGGTTCTTTGGTTTAGGTCAGAGACGAAGATCTTTGTAAAGGTGTGGAAGGGGTGAATACATTCATATATCTATTCAATATGTTTGAACCTCTAATGAATAAATCAATTATTTTATTATTATTTTATTATTTAAGATTGATTATAAGATTGTTTATGTAATGCTCTAGTATTTTATTATTGATTACTATACATTTATCTATATATTCTATAATATTCTAGTATTCTCTCTCTCTTTTTCTGTTTGGATTGAACGAATGAACGTATTGACAACTTTATGGCTAGTGACGTCTCACAATTAGAATGTGACGTTGCGGAGAGATAAGACGTTTTCTTACGCATATGGGTACTTCTGGCTGTCAGAGACGGTTCTTTGGTTTAGGTCAGAGACGAAGATCTTTGTAAAGGTGTGGAAGGGGTGAATACATTCATATATCTATTCAATATGTTTGAACCTCTAGTGAATAAATCAATTATTTTATTATTATTTATTACTTATTATTATTTTATTATTTAAGATTGATTATGAGATTGTTTATGTAATGCTCTAGTATTTTATTATTGATTACTATACATTTATCTATATAATATTCTAGTACACTTTTCTACTGTCGAGGTGGATTCTCAGACTCCTCAGATTCTCTATAAATTTATCTATATAATATTCTAGTACACTCAAAGGGCTAAACTTCTATTGTCGAGATGGATCCTCAGACTCTTTGATTTCTCACATGTCTGTTTTAACAATGAGAATACAAATATTGTCAAATATGAATCTAAGTCTGTTACAAGATTTGTTTCAAGATTATGGTCACGAGTTTGTTGTTACATACTACAATTGTCACGACATATATGTGTATTGAGTAACTGCGAGCAGAAAAGTATAAGAAAAGTACAAAAATCGATAAATGGTACTTTTAGTCTTTACCTCTAGTTTACGATCATATGAGAAGCGACATTAATCGGTTGCTTGCACGAAAGGAACAAGATGCTCATTCAACGGTATAGCTCAGTCGATGATCTTTGAGTAACAAACGTGCCGCGGCATTCCCACAATAAACGAAGACTGCTGAAGACGCAGAAAATGGAATCGGCGAGTCACGACGTGAAAGATGAATATGAAGACGTAGCAACTGACTTGTGCACTTTCTATTGCCATTGAGACCCTTTGATCCTGCCGAATCACTCTCAGGGATACGTCGTCGAAGCTCATGAGATATTACGCGAATTTTTTTTTCATTTCATCTTTCGTTAGGAATTTTAATCTCGACGATGAAACGTAGGAAATTTCACGTTTTTAATGACGAAAAGTGAAAGACCTTTGGCAATTCAACTTTTGTACAAATATAAATCAACTAACGCCAATTGCAGTTTATCGAAAATTGGGGTTGGTATATTTTTATAAAGGTATCATTGTAAAATTATATAAACGTGTATACGTATATATGAGATATAAACGTGATACGTGTATGCGTATATATATATATAGTGTTAGTTGCGATACCATTATTCTAAATACTATTCTATTCAGCAAATATTGCTATTTGCTGAAATATTATTTTCTTATATTTTAATGAAACATTTATTGCACAAGACTATTTCTGTATGTAACTACACACATGAAAAAATAAAAATATTTCTCTCTAGCTCCGGTTTTGTGTATATTTAAATATAACTCAGGTGAAACAAATGATAAGTTTATTACTACTCAATAATTTCGATCCAGTAATGTCATACCGGCGAGTTCAAAAGAAACAGAAAGTGACAAATTATTGTATACGGTTCGGTCACTCGTTATGGTCCGCGAACCAGTTGCCAGCGCAAGGGGGTTAAACGTCAGACAATCGGAATTTCTTAATTCACCATCACGTTGCACGGAAACTAGTCCTCCTCCTCTGTTTAAAAAAAGGAAGAAACATTCCTCCGCAAGGAAAAAAATTTCCGACGATCCAACTCGAGAGAGATTTCTCGCCACTTTCCCTACAATCTCAAATTTTTCCTCGAAATCGCGATCGGCGCAAAGGTCGGTCATTCGCACCGCGCCGACGGAGGGGAAAAGAAGTTGAAGTTGAACGGTTGAAATTGCAAGTTACCGAAGCCGAACCACGGCGTCTTCCGTGCGTCTCGCTTCGACTCGCAGCATCGCGGCACGCTGCGCGAGAGGCGAACGGGAGAAGAAAGAAATAGAACGAATCGAATGGAACTCCCCGGCGAGCGTGAGAATAAAGTCTGTGCCGGCGCGGCCCCAAACCTGTGATTGATTTAAAGGTCACGCGTTTCCACGTTTTTACTCTGCGTGTTCGCAAGATCGTCGCTGGTTCCCTTCCCGGAATATTTAACCTCTCGCGACCTCTCCTCGCCGAGAGTTTCTCTCTCGTAGCCCCGTTCCCTGTTGCTCGAACGTCCAAGAGCTCGGCCCTCCGCTTTCCTGTTCCCTTTCGTTTCGCGTCCGCCTTTCTCCGCCGACTGGCGCGATGTTAATTACAACCTCTTAGCTCGAATTACCGTGCACGCCACCACTTTTGCCATCCCCATCGGCGGGACTCGCCGGTCTTTCGATCGTCTCGCGTTTTCGTACTGTTCCTTATTTTCGGATGGTTTTCTCTCCGGACGGTGGAGATGGTCTTTTCTTTTTTTCTTTTTTAAGTGTGTTTGTTCAACTCCGACCCCGTTGAACTGTTATTTTAGGTTGTGGATATTTGTAATTTATTTACTAATTTATTTTATTTTATTTTATTTTATTTTATTTTATTTTATTTTATTTATTTAGTTACTAATTTTTTTTTCTTGATATTTGCAATGGTTCATTTGTGCAACTTGAAAAATAAAATGTAGGTTTTAGGAACGATTGCTTTAGTTATTAAATAATGTAATATATTTACCAATTACTATTTTTAGATATTTTAAATATTTTTACATGTACATACATATATATGCGTGTTGTATATTTCTGGAATTTCGTTTAAAATTAATTTCAGAAGATGAATGAAGCTAAGCTCGTAAGAATATGTACATACGTTAGAGTGGAAATTCAATTGAACTAAGCACGAAGATATAAATTTCGAGAACATTCGAATTAAATTGATGTTCGATCCTTAGTTGAGGAAAAGAAGTCTACAGAAGTTGTAAGGCGCGCGGATTTAATTCATTATTCCTGTTAATAGTTCGGAAAATTCTTCTGTTATCCAAGAACAATGTTGAGATCAGCATTAGCGAAAAATGTTGCGAACACGGCTGGTTCTATCTGCGCGATCGAGAAACGCTGTAATCGATACGAAAAGGAATGCTTCGTGCTTTACTAGCGCTATCCCTGATAGCTCCGGTGAATTACAGTTTCCATTTCCTCGGCAACAATGTTGGAATTAACGTGCTTGCAACGCAACTAAGAAAACCAGTTCACAGTTGAATGCCTGGATCAAAATTTAACATTCATTTCAGATCGTATAGATATGAAAGATCCACGAAGAATGATTGAAAGAGAACTGAATACATCAATTAGAAAATTCCCAAAGGTCTTATTGCTACAATCAATTTCATTCCCCTTCATCGAGTTAATTTCAATCATCATCTGAACCGAATGAAAACCTCGAGTAAGGTTTTGCTCGAAAATGAGATTGCAAATTTATAATAAAATGTAACATATAAGAAAACCAAAGAATCAAATATACATTAAAATTGAAACCAAATCAATATAGAAAATTCGTTGCAACTAGTTTTCATCGTCACCTGAATGAAAATCTCGATCGCCAACGATCTACGTTTCGCATTTGATCGAGTAGCAAATGTTTCATTTAGAATAAAATGTAAAAGAAAGGAGGACTCTAAGTGTACGAAACTTAGGGAAACAAGGCTAAGATATCTCGACGTGGCACACGTCCTCGATCGAGGTGGTCCCATTCGATTAATGTACCTCCAGCGCGGTAATCACGAAGGCATTAAAAATGTCGTCCTCTTGAAGCACACAACTCTGCCAAGTTTTCACGACAACGAAATCCTGAATTCTTCGAGAGCTATTGGCCGAGAGAAAAAGAGAGAGAGAGAGAGAGATAAAGAGCGTAGGTGAGCAGAAGGAAGGTGGTCCACGGGCTCGTAAAATCCGTGGTTCGCGCGACTATTCGCGGAAGACTATTCGCGCCCCCCTGCCTCCCTTGGTCGACCGGATTATTATCAGCCATTTACACGTTTATGCTCTTTGCCGTGCCACGCAGATGGCCGCTAACGGGACCGTGCCTGATTTTCCGCCGCAATAAAGTCCCTTTGGTGGACGAGACGCGCTACTCTCTAGCAATTAACGCTCGCAAGTCCGGGCCCGCGCCGTTTGATTTAAGTCGTCTGCCATCCGTGTAATTCCAGAGCTAACTGGCAGAGTTACTATGCTTTACCGCCGTGCATTTATTACGTCATATTTAACGGGCCGTGCTTTGTATTCCCCGTGCGTATGAATTCTGCTTTTCAGAGCTGATGTTTAATAGAACATGCGCGGACAGGATCGATGGCTTTGACGTTCTATCAATAAAGATGGATTATCTGTTTGGACGCAAGGATTTATCGTAACCTTTGATCCCCGATGGGGAGAATTTATGGCGCACGTTGATTGTAAATTGATTGGACTTTTTCCATTTTATTATTAACAGTGATTTTGTTGATTTTTATTAATTTTTATTACTATACTGCATATGATTTTCACCGAAAAATTATTATTAACTTTTACTACAGTTATCAATTTTTATTATTATACTAGTTTTATTAATTCTTATCATTACACTGCAGAATATCTAGGAAAAATAGGCAATTATGATATTTTTGTTTCTTTCAGAAAAACGTACGAAGACGTTGAGAAAAATAAACGGTGCTCGAAACTTTCGATTACTAAGATGTACATCGTACACGATACTATTGCACAATGTTCGCAAAGTATCAACTACAGAAATGTCAAACACAAATTTATTAATTACAAGTCGAGAAGAAAGAGAGAGAGAGAGATTGAAATACGAAAACTAAACGAGTAAACGAGCCAGATTACTGGAAGTAAATAAGTCCAACCCCGTAATTTAAAGTTCCAAGGGTTCGAGTAACCAAACAAAATAAACATTCGATTTTATGGACTCGAGTCTCTTTGCCCAAGCAAAATTCTTACGATCGCGAAAGAGACGAAAAGGAAAGAAAGAAAAAAAAAAAACAAATTACCATTCGACGCCGTACGAGTATCAATTATGCAAGATGGTCGATCGTGTGTTAAAATAATTAAAATCCGACTCTCGGCTAAAAGCTAATTCGATTCACGTATCGAGCCGCGTAAAAGCCAATTATCGGCGGTCCCGTTTCAATCTGCCGATTCTCCTTGCAAGTCGTTGCAAAAATTCCACGTAAGAGAAGAAAAAGAAAAAGAAAAAAAAAAAGGAAAACAGGAGCAATACCATTTGAAGCAAGTACACGCCTTTCAAGTTACTTAATTACTCGGCGAAACGGGACCAGGGAATCGTGATTTCGTAAAACAAAGGGTACATTGTGTTTTACCGGCTGTGCACGGAATTAAGGCGTCTGAGGCGCACACGTGTTTCACGAGCAGATTTTCACGGCCGCAATTAGAAAGATCGCCGGGTTTACCTTGTACGAGGCTCTGTCCTCTTCGTCCGAGGATGGGCCAGCGGGATCACCTCCCGGTGTCGCTACGGCTTCCGTTTCCGCCGGTTGGTTGTCGACCTCGCTGCTCCAAGAGTGTCGCCTCTTCAGGTCCCCTGCGAAGAGTATGTTAACTGTGAGAATTCTTTTGATCTTCGATGGATTTGTGTATTTAAAGCTGTAAGCGGAACGTTATTTCTAGGCTGGTATTCTTTCTTTCTTTTTTTATTTTTTATTTTCAGACAGAAATATTGAACATTACGTCGAGAATTTCTTGATGAGAGAATTTAGAATTTATAAGTCAATGATACACTATTTTTATGGCAGAATTCATTTTTGTTTTCCATGTGATAAAAATGTTATATTTGTGTATTTCGACAGTTGTAGAGTATGTAATTTTAGGTAAAGAATGTTTTGGTGTTTGATAGAAACATTATCGAATTTGTGTATTTTGAGAAGTTGATGGAGAGCTTGGTGAGTTCAAGATCTTGTGTTTCGTGATTCGAAATTTCGAAATATACAGTTTTATTAATATAAATTTAATAATAAGTCTAAATCTTAATATTCGGAGGCTTCAAATCACCAGCTTTTAATCTCTAAATCTCTGAGCGTTAGAGTTCTAAGATTTTTAATTTTAAAATTCTGTTGCTCTGAAGCTTCTGAGTGTTCCTAAAACTCTTGAATTATATCTTAAATTACAGAATTCGATTCGTAGTTTTTGATCATCCTTTAGAATTCCAAAATTTCAAAATCCCTCACAGATCGCAGAATTTGTGGACTCCAAGTTTCTCTAAAGTTTCTCAAAAAACCGCAAACTCTCAAAGCGCTATAACCCTCGAAACCTTAAAATTTCACGTAACCCTCCAATTGATGCAAGTCAGATCAAACAAGCTGTAAGTCTCAAAATTTCGAAATCTTCGAAATTCTAGATCCCAGACGCAAACGTGAACGCTGCCCCCGAAAATCTGTGACGCACGGGGTGTTGGAAAAGAGATCAAAGGGGGTGGCACGCGTAGTCGGTAGCACGTGCCACGAGGCCCGTCGGTAATTAATACGGACTGACTCAATCGGGTAGCCGCTTAATTAGAATTGTCACTATCATTCATCTCGGCGGCGGCTGTTTAACGTCAACTTGCCAATTGAAGCGTAGCTAACAAAACTGGCCGCTACCACTTTTTGCCCATGGCTGCGGGGCCGTCCGACAACCGTGTTCCCGACTGATACTCCACTCCTTTTACGGACTTTTCCTATCTAACGGCCGGCGACGATCACTTCTAGAATCCCGCTTGAACTGACGATTATTAATTTTCTAGATCGTACAGAGCCGGCCATAGAAGTCCACATTTATGAAACTTCAAATATTTAAAAAAATTTTAAAGAGAAAGAGAATGAAGAATCTTGGACTATAATTAATGGTAGAATAAAAAATCGTAGAATTTTTTTACACGTATCGAAACATTCTACATACAAATCGTTATAATTTAAACGATGATAATTAAAGTAGAATGAATTATGTACAATTATGCTTCTAAATAGAAGTAATTTTAAATTACTTGTGTTGACGAATTTGGTTGTGCCGATTTTAATTAATTAATTAACTAGTTAAAATTAGACGTTTTCTTTTTAATATTGTTGTTTAATGTACATTCTATTAATATTGAAATTTCAAATATTAATTAATTAATGAATGGACTAGTATCTTTTATATTTGAAATTTGGCAAATTCAAAAATTGTTAATTTATGAAGTGACTTGATAAATACATTGTAAACGGACTTTCGTGACTGACTGTACAAACAGTACGGAAATTGCATTACGCGGTCAAGACCAGTCAGGACAAGGATCTTGAAACAGTTTTAACGAAGGTATCTGATCGATGACGATCGGAAACGACTCGATCTGACGAGCTAGAAAATCGCTCAGCGTGTCGTAGCTCCGCTAACTAGTACCGTTTCTAACATTCCATGAATATCTAGAGCAATTACCATCTAAACGTATTTGCATATCTGCTTAAGAAGTTCCTCAATGCCTGTCTCAATCTTGATATAAATAAATTCGATGAATCCTTGGGGATATGATTTTCTTTATAATTTGGAGGAAGTTTCGATGAATTACGAGTTTTTCAGAATTAGAAGTTTGTTTACTTATCAAACGGAAATCTTGCAAAGTCGTAAAATTTAAGAGCTTCCCAAATTCTAAACCATAGAATTCGAGAGCTCTAATTTTTTAAATTTGAAATATTAAAATCTGCAAATATAGAGCTTTACGAAGTGAAAGTTTCAAAATTATAATTCGAGAGTTTTGAAACTATAGATCTTAGAATTCGAGGGCTTGGAATACCTAATTTTGACGCATCAGGCCTCGAAATTTAAAAGCTCTAAAATTTTAAATAATAAACTATAATTTTAATTTTGAATAATTATTCAATTTTAATCGAAAACGTAAATCAATAACTATTATAACTAATCATTAAAAGTCAATTATTATTACCATAAGGGCAACGAGACTTATTATTTTTCTAGTACCAAATGAAATAAAACTTTCATAATATTTATATGAACGTGAACACGAAAATTTCCAAATTGTACGGCGAATTCGAAGAATTTAAAAAAAATATGATTAGAAAAAATAAAATCACTGAATCTTTTTATTTCAGTTATCTTATAATCACCGGAAATTGAATGTAACGATGGTTGATATTATCTATGGATACTGTTATGTCTCATAATTGAAACAGTTTGTCAGAGTTGACGTACGACATTATTATATATATCTTGTAAATTGATTTCAAAAAGTTGCTTTGACCATAGGTATAAAAAAATTTGATATTATGGGATAATTTTATAAGTCTCATTAAATCATCTCGATTGTTTTCTTCTCTTACATCACTCATATCTTCACGGTTAGCTATTTTCAAATGCAATATATTTCAATGATCGAACATTATGTTATAATTACTTAACCCTACGAATTTCTACGAATATTTGATAGAACTTGGAACTTTTAATGATAATACATAGAAACATACACAACGTTTACAAATTTTATACTTTTAATTTTATACTGAAGTATAATTCAGTCGTCAGCGATCTACAAAGATCATCGAGTGACATATACTATTATAGAAACACTATTTATGTAATATAAATAGTATAATATACACTATTTATGTAATATAAATAGTATAATATACACTACCTATGTAATATAAATGGTATAATATAAAGACTAAACTAAACTAAACTAAATTAATATAAACAGCATAATATGAATACTATTTATGTATAAATAATTAAACATTTAAAACATTTAAAGAATTTCTACTGACTGATCCCGCGCGCTGGTTTTAAAGAAAAGCCAACGAATCGTGTGAGAAAAGGTCTCGTTCTAAAACCACGGAGGCAAGAAAGGGTTAAAATGGGCAAGCGTGCACGCATGAGCGTACACTCGTACTAGAGGTGGAACCAGGGATAACGATCGGCGATAAGCTCTCGCAGGTTAAACACTGTATTCGAGACGTGACTTATGGGACTCGATCCGGGTCCGGGGGAGATTCTACCTACAAATTTACTCGTTTACTCGCTTCGTGGAATGCCACGGGCTCCCACGAGAGAAGGGAAGAAGTGCGCGCGCGCGCGCGATCACGAACACCAGGATATTTATCGGTTCGACGGTCAAAGTGTGAATTACGTCGATTCGTGCGTGTGAGCCGCAATAAAATATTTCCCAAAGCTTCATCGCATTGTGCCGCCGCGCCGCTTCGTACCCGGTTATTTGCATCGCTCGTATCTCACGCGCGTTTCGCGCGCATTTTGAATGCCGCGCAGGCGCGCCGCCATTTATTAACGATCGCCCGCGAACCGGCAACGATTACAAATCTCGTAATGTGCCGAAAGACCTCTTTCGTGAGAAATCGTTCTTACCCGGCCATTTCGTTGAGAAGAACGATACGTTTACACTGCTAACGCTTATGAATCTACGAGAGCTGCGAACGTGCATAAATTTATAAAGCTACGAAGTAAATTGGTCAGTACAACGTATTTGACTAGACGAAACGAAATTTCTATTCTTTAATTGGTTCCTCAGTGAACTTTGTACATTTGCACGAGTTATCGTCGCGTAATGTCGTCGTTGATCTTTGTCAGATTAAACTCATTATTCTGAAAATAATGAAACAAACACAATTTGAAGTTGCAATTCACGGTCCATTAACCAATCTGCTAGCCTAATGACAAATTAATAATCTATTGATCAATTTACTAATAGAATATCGCACACACACTACGCAAGAGAGATCATAAATCTTCCTTCTCTGTTCTTTATTTAATTGTCTCACCACGCGTCAATACAATCAAGCGTCGTTTCTATACTCTGCACCGCCATAAGACATAACGAACATCAGTTTCACAGAAAGAAAAAGGGGTAATGAGGGGGAGAGAAGTTACGAGAGCGCGAACTGCATAAACCTTCTATCGTTTTGCGGGGTGGTGGAGAACACGAGCACGCACACGCTGGCCGCGGCCGTGAATTTACAAGCACGTGTACAGTGGCGCGCGTGCACGTGGCTTCCGGGGACCATGGACGCGCGTAATCTCTCGTTCTTTACCTCGTCGGTGCTCGGCCACGATCTATGATCATTGCGCTTTGTACACTTCGCTCGCATTCCACGGTGAACCTGCGCGAAGCCGCAGAAACCGGAAAAGGAAAGCAACATGCGATGCAATTAGCCGTTGCGGTGAACGACTCGAAGATATCCAACCCGTAAGATTCTCTGTTACGCGAAGGAGAACGAAATTTAAATGGGCCAGGCCAATCGTTAGATATCGAGTTAGCGAGCTGAGATTCCGTCTGCTGGATAGTTAAGTTGCATTCCAATGGACGCGCGGATGAATCGGACTACTTTGCTCAGACTTTAAAGATGTTCTTTTGAAGTTTACCTTTTTTTTTTATTTTTTTTTTTTGGCTTTAAAAACAAGAATCTTATAAATGTGTATTGAAGAGATTTTGGATTTTGGGATTCTCTGAGTTTCAAGAATATTATACGTGTGTATCGAAGAGATTTTATCGTGATAAATTATAAAGTGCATACACAGAGACAGTAACGATAAAAATTTTTATCTGTGAAAGTAAGATGAAATTAGACAGATTCAGACGTTCCTGTTAAACAACGAACAAACAGTATTTTTCCAGAATTTATGTGTGTCTATGAAAGATTGTAACTGACATCGTTGAGTCAATTTTCATTTGTATCATAACAGCTGCTCAACACTTGGACCATTATCTACATAACTCGGATTTTCAAATATAATCAATTAAAGTTGAAAATAATATTCACTCGATGAAATGAAATGAAACATCGAGCCTAACACAAACCTAACCAAACAATAATCTCAAGGCAAAAATATAACGATCGATACATCGTATTTCCAGAATTTACAAACAAAGGAGCGATGATAAACAGATGGGTGCATAGACACGATAGATGGAATATCGTTTCTTGTCGATGATCTCATCGGGTGGAATCCTATCTCGGCAAAACGAAATAGCCAAAGCGCCGCTGTTACTCCATCGTCTGTTACCGATTTCTTACATCGGTGGCTGACGGACGACCGCGACGTCTCAATCGACATGTCGCACGAAAAGAACGTTACCTGCCTCTAGTTCTTTCGATCGATGATCGATGGCGGCCCGTTCGCGACGATCTCGCGGAAACCCATTAACATTTAACCGGTAATCAGAGCATTTGATTAACGAGGCGGATTGTCCCAGCTGGCTCGATAACAGCACGCGGAATCGTACGAGTTTATCATTGACCGATCTCACGGTCGGACGTCGTTAACAGTCGTCGTCCGGAGATCGACGAACGCTGACCGTCACGATCCATTGACGGTGATCCATGCCGTTCGGTCCGTGTCATCGTTTCTTGCTTACGCCGCGTCTGGCTAAGCATCCGGCTCCTTTACATTTCCATTTTATTTATATGGTTACCGAGGGTGACTCTAGCGTGGCGATGCTACAGATTCATCCAACGATTTTCTCTGCTGAACTTGTTAGCTCGGCGCACTGCGCGTGTGCTCTCTTCGAGTCTTTCTATTGCGTTCCTCAAAGGTGGGATTTTCTACGAGCGTCAGACGTATTTACGCGCGTTCCTGTTTTTCTATACCTCATTTTCAAGTGTTTCGTTCTCGCTGGACAGACAGAGCACGAATTCATGTGAAAACTTCGTCGCAAATTGAAAAATCGTTTACCAATAACGCTCGGGGCTTCATTCTCTGAATCGAAAGATTCAGTATTGTTATCTGTTTTTCAGTACTGCCTTCTTTGCTCAATGCTGTGACGATCAGTTTGTCGATTTGATGATATGACTTTTAACGTCATGTAATTCCTTATGATTAATGACGGCCGAGAAATGTATTGTAAGCTTGCTTGTACTAATTTATTATGCATAATAACATATACTATAAATGAAATGATATATTTACATTTGGCATTTCTGTCTTTTCACTTTTTACGGACTCATTGTTGCCAATTGTTTCTTTATACGTAACAAAAGTCAGGTTTTGTCAATTTTTAACAAATTTGCTAGTTACTGAAAATAACCGTTATAGTGTTAATTGTTAGGTTAAGTTTCGATGCGAGGTTAAAGCGATTTTAGTAGAAGAGAACAATAGAAGAACGAAAACTTGTAATATTTTATTATAAACAGGTTAGATCAGCATCTTGGAGAAAACAAAAGCGTATATAGATGTATCGCATATGCATCATTAGCATAAAGATAAAATTTCCCACGAACGTTAGACGCATGCGCGTTAGACACATGCACGTCAGACGCATGCGCATACGATCAGGCGGGCCCGCCTTGCGCGAACGCAATATTTCTTTAATTTGCATTAAAGTCCAGTCTCTATTGCGTTAAAAATCCTCCGTCTGTAACATTTCGGGACTTCCCTGAACTAGGAAACATATTATCAACCGTTTCTTCAGTATCGTCTTCTTTATCAATCGTTGGATTTAAGTCGCGGTGCACGTGTGAAGCAATTCCATCAAAATAGAAGACAGAAAACAGGGAAAAGAGCACACAGAAATATAAAAAACTCCTAATCACTGAACATATATGCAGAAATAAAAACCTCGCGTTGCGAATATTTGAAGCGGACTGACGTTTATAGGAAATCCCACCTTACGGACGCGTTCAGTCGCGACCACGCGTTTCTCTTCACGCGTTGAACGGGGCGAGCGTGCATGTCACCAAGTGACAGTGAATGTCACGGTTCCCCACCTGATCGAGATTATTAAAAGCTCGGGCACTCGACAGGGTGCAGGGCCCGGTCGATTCTTCCTGAACACGGGAAGACCACCAAAGAGACCGTGTTACTGTTCATTGAACTCGTTCGTATCGCGCACTCGATCAATCCTCGTGGCCTGACAAAGCATCCAGCACCTCCGACACTCATGCTCTTTATATTCACTGACACGTGACTAGGATCACCGAACCGACGTGCCACGAGACATTATTACACGTACTATGATATTTTCTCTCGTTCGACGACGGGGGGAGTGAGTTTTTACTGTTTCGAGGAACTTTCTCTTCTATTCTATTATGTACACGTGTATTACCAGATGATTGAAGGGTGGATCGAAGTGTAATTTACGGGAGATCCATCGGCCGATTCCCCGTGGATCACGACTGCCCGATCTACGGAGGAAGCGGCTAGATTTCGGGCGGCAGGTGCACGCTACAGGTTCACTCACAGATGCAGCTCTCTGACTAGACTAAAGGCGGGAGCGTGCTCGTTGCCAGCAAGTACTCTAGGAGAACAGAGAAAGAGAGAAAGAAAGAGGAGAGAGGCACACCGGTGCTTCGATTGGTCCATACTTCCCGCGAAAACCATCCAGCCAATCGCCGACACCGCGCCGCGTAATTGCCGGGTATCACGATTCACAAAAAACGGGGGAGGGATTCCCCTTTCGAAATTCCCCCTCCCCCCCTCCCCCGAGATAACGTTCTCTCCTCGTCCCTGCTTCCTTTTTATTACGTCGGTCGGCTCATATTTGTCCTACGAACGATTCTTGAAGTCTGTATCGATCGTCCTATTGTCCTATGAAAGGTACCATGCTCTACGAAAGTTTCTTTTCCCTCTTCTTTCTTTTCTTGCTCTCAGTGAAATGATTTTTCATTCTTTGTGTAGAGTGGCTATTACGATCTCAACTTTGTTTTCGCGTAAAAAATAACGGATGAAATTCACTTCTTGTGGAGACTGACTATGATTGAATAAGATCGGAAATAAATGGAGAGAATGGGGATATTGTCATTTAGTAACTTGCAGCTTCAGATACTCCAAAAATTTTAATTCACAGCGAGGAACGTAAATTCCAATTAATAAAAACTTTTTACAATCAGCAAGAAATCAATGCCTATAAAGCAGATACAATCTTCGAGGAGTCATTAACATACGATCCGATACGAATCATAAAATCACTGTATAATACGTGATCGCTCGTTCGATGAAGAGGAGATAAAACGAAATACAACCGGCGAAGGCGAAAAGTTATCTTGATCAGTCACGGACGTTTAACGAAACAGATTGAACAGTTATTAATTCGTACTGATCAGGGATATTCAACAATCACTGGGTAGAATGGTGAAATAAAATGTTAAACAGAAAGAATATCAAATAGAACATTAAATACACATATCGTCGTTGATAGTTTAATTTACCTATCTAAATTTTTCATATGAACGATTGTATTAATTTTATGAGCGATTTTTTCTTCGATCCAAGTTTTATCAATCTTTCGAGTGCTCGCCAAAAAAGTTTTATATTGAACGAGGAAAAATATAACAAACTAAACATCATCAAACATACATCCTTTGTTATATTCAGTCAATATTCATATTATGTGTTTATCTACATCATCTTTAAATAACCTCTAAAAAGAAAACCATTTATTTTTGAAGCATCTTGGATTGATCTGCACAAACTAAACAATTCCAAATGAATTCGCGCTTTTTTTTGTTTCAATCCATTGAGCAATAAAGTTAAACTTTGAACAATCACACTTGTGAAAATATTTTCTTCAACAGCCCAATTATTCACAGGGGAAGAGGGATTTTCGGTCTCGAGTCGGTGGACAAATTAATTCGCGATCGATATATATTATCGAACACACGATACGAAACGATTCTCGTGGCGGCAGCTCTCGTGGAAGTATTTCGGCCGGGTGGGTCCGCTGGATTCCCGAGCTTCTCGAACAGTCCCTCGAGGGCCTGGTGGTTCCCAGGGAGGTCAGAGGTCGCTGGGCCCTCCTCCGCCTTATTCCTTCTCGCCCCCAACCCAACCGAGCGCCCTCGACCCTTCGCTTATGAACGTCCGCCCAATACGGCCGAGTCTCTTTTACCTCTCTTTCTCTTTTCTCCCTCTCGTTTTTTTTTTTTCGTCCTCGCTGAAAATGTTATTTATTTGTTCACGCGTTTCACCTTAACGAGATTTTTGGCCCCGGTGCCACTTGCCAGCGGGGGAAATTAAAAAGCTTGAAAGCTTTCGTGTTGCACCAAGATTGTTTCAGTTGTGAGTTGGTTTTTGGAAGCATCCGTCGGAAATTTGACGGATTTGATGTTGTTTCTGAGAGTGAGAGTGAGATTAATTAATTACGAGCGTGGGCGGTAGATGAAATTATAGTTGGAATTATAGAAACAAACTACGACTTCGAATTCATTCCACGGAACAGGGAGAAATATATAAGGCAGAATGCTTTGAAGTGAAAACTCACTTTAACAAGATTAGGAGCATCACAAAAAATTACACTTTACTCTCTATCTATTTCTCTCCCTAAAACACATTAATTACAACAGACATTGCACACTCATTCCATAAATTCTTCACGATACCTAATCGAGCTAATAGGCCACAAAGAGGAAAAGAAAAAAAGAAAACGGAGAACTTGAAACAGAGCCGGTTAACGATCGCGAATGGTACTAAAAAGCACGTTCCCTGCGTCCCTTTCTGCTTTGCATCATTATGGAAGATTGATGTAGTAACGGTATATATGGATGTTCGTCTCGCGGTTAAAGTGTCTCGTCTTTTTTCGCGGCCGATATTCCTTGAAAGCCAGTCGACCAGGCTTGTCGAGCAAACACCGGACGAAAGAGGCGCCCTAATGGTCAGCACGCAGCACTACAAAAGAAAATTACTCGATAATATGGCGCAGTTCGACGTGGGGGATCTGATATACCGAAATTTATATCGTTCTCCCGCGATGAATGTGAATGTCACACGGTGGTATTTTCGATGGTCCACATTCGAAATAATTTGCTGAAAGTTTTGAAACTTTAGGAACCCCATAAACCACATTTGCAATTAATAATTGGAAATACAAATGAAATAGCTGTGCGATGATGGTGATAATTTGAATATTTTAATCTCAAAAGAATATCTGTTCAAATATCGATGAAAGAAGAAATAATTGAAGATTTTTTTATCTTGCAGAGAAGTGACTTTAAATATATCTGTTCCATATTGGAATACTGCAGCGAAATAGCGGAAATAAAATGCCATTTATAAATTAATATATATTAAAACTACCGACCTCTAATATATTTTACATACAAATCACTACAATTTAAATGGTAATAATTAAAATAAATAAATCTACCTGGCTTTACATTTTTAACAGTAGAACTACCAAAGTAAACTTTAGATTTTCCTTTGTTTTTTTTTTTTTTACAATCATTGAAAAGATACGAACATTTTTTTATCGTTAAAGTATCGTCATATCATTTCGACAATAATATCCGTATCTTTTCAGTGATAGTAAAACAAAAAAAAAAACAGAAGAATATCTAAAGTTTACTTTGGTAATTCTACTCTTAGGAATTGTATAAAGCCAAAGTTTTCCAAATGCGCGGACCATTGTGCACGTCGTTTCCATCGGCGATGTACGATGCTTTTTCGGCACGGCGACAACGCGTAAACCTTCGAACCGGAGGATAAATCCTCCTTACGGTGAAACTTTCCAGCCGAACCATCATTTAGGCGGGATCACACGGACCCCTCTTCCGCCTCGTAATTTCTGCACACGCAGCGAGGAATCGCGCGTGTAAATGCGCCGTTGGATTCCGGCGTGCCTCACACGCCTTCTCGGTGACCGTGTCCAGTCGAGATTTTTCGGGAAACCACCGGCGAGAACCTCCTTAGGTTCTCTACACCCTTCGCGAAGAAAGAATTCTGGCGAACTTCTTGGATTTTATTTTCTGTTGCGCATGGAACTGATGAGTACAATTAACTCGTATTTCGTACAACCGGAATCAAAGCGAAATTTCGAAAGTCATTTTCGTTTATTTGCTGTAATAATGTATTTAAACAAATTGTTGCTTAGATATTTCATTCGAATCTCATTTTAGGAAATTTGGAAATGGCACGCGAATTGTTTCAAACATTTTTATCCATCAGAAAACGTGTCGGATCTCTGTTTATTATCAAACGAAGTTTATATTTTAATGAGATATTCCAAGAGGAATAATGGATGAAGTAGCCTGTCAATTCCATTTCAGAATTCTAATTGAATCCTTTTCTTAAATTCTTCTAAACACTATTATAATAGAATTTTTTTACTTCAACCAAATCTTACTAATCTTTTCATAAATTTTAGATATTACAAGAGTATCCTTTATTTTGATAAAATTCTGTATAATTCTACACTTTCTTCAAATTCAATGGCATCATAATGGTACCACAATAGTATGTTACATAACATACTATTATACAAAATAAATTTCTTCAATTTCAAAACCTGAAATCAAAACATTTCGTACATAATCGACAAAATCTTACCAAGAGACTCTCCATATAAAACAAATTCTCTTAACTTTCGTCAAGACAAAGAGATCACGGTTCTCCCTACTAAATGTTATCAATTTTATCAATAATAAAAGATCACGCCAAAGTTACTCCGATATTTACAATCAATCTAACTCGTATTCAATAAAATTACATCAACGGTTTACAGTTCGATAACGGATCCTTATAACCTCATTCGTAATCCAACGAAGTAGTATCAACAGACTGTAATTTATCCTCCATGAGACGTGACGATTTCGCCGATAGCGAATTCAAAGTTCGACGTTCGAGAGTATTCGAACGAAGAATTGGATCACCAGCCGTAAGTGTTTTAGCTTCCTTCGAGGAGGGGCTCGTTCGCAGGGCTTTGGGATTTTACACGCGGCTGTTTACCACCCAGTAAATGTTATGCTCAAATCATAACGTACATCTTGGAGCCCCGGTACGGGACGACCATTAGCCGCATTCAATCACCATTACACGCTCGCGCGCTTTCTGCGCCTGCTCGCCCCTTAAATCCTGGCCAGCGCCGACAAAAATATCGCCGAGAACGAGCCACGGGCACGACAAAGAGCCTACGATCGGCTGACACCATGTGCCTCACCCTCTATGCGCGCCGAGGCTCGAAAATTCTCACTGAACACCAATGGAAAATACACGTCTATCCTTCGTGATGTTCCGTTTTGTAGCATTTCGTTTGTGACACAATTGTGGCTGTAGAAATATCAAGATAATGACGTTCGAAAATAAGGAATGCTTGACGACCGGACGTTGAAATTGGGAGAACTCGAAGCTCGTGGAGCTCAACTTAGGCCTCATAGTCAAACTTAATTACGCTTGATCGAATGCTCGCACGCGCCTCACCACCGAGGATCAAAATTCACGCTTGCTCGAATCGTTAATCCTCGCCAGTACCACCCACGGTTCTACCCGAAGAGAAAAGAATAGTCGAAGAACACGCGAGGAGCTCGTCGTCTTTCGTTCGCTCCAAGTAGCCGGCGCTCGGTGGAAGAAGCAGGAAGAAGAAGGAAGACGTCAGAAACCGGCAATTTGCCATCGATTTCCGCGCGCGAATCGATTGCGAGCGCGATCAAGCGTGATATACAACGGGCTATCGAGTCGCGAAGCTTGTCGCGGCGCGCCGGGACAAGCTGCCTCGATGATACCGCCGTGACAAATCGTTCTAAGCAGCGTAACGCCATAAATCAAAGCTCGCCACTCGAAACGCTCCTCCAACCCCGTGAAGAACGATCCGGAGACGAGGCGAGAGACGAAAAAGGATGGAGAGAGAGAGAAAGAGAGAGAGAGAGAGAGATCGAGCAGCGGTACCAGACGAAGCACGATTAAATCGTAGTCGATAAAACTCTGGCCGGGCATTAATAATAATTAGACACGGCGTAGCTACGAAATTAGCGACGTGAGTCGGTGTACCGTACATAATAAACTTGAAAGCGAATGCTGCTCGAATGTTATTGAACGCAGCTGAAGGAAGAATAACGCAAGTGCGAGAAAGTTTTAACCCACGAATTATCATGGTATTAATTGGTGAAGAGGGGGGAGGGAATGGGGAGAGGGGGTGTCGTAAATTACATTGCAATGGGAAAAAATGATAATTGAATGCGGCTGGCACCGCGAAAAAGAACATTTTACGAGGCGATTAACCGCTTCGTGGCTGCCCGGCCACGAGGCGTTTCATGACTGTCTCCTCCCTGCAATTCTTGCGCAATTAGGGGCGAAAGGGTGGACCAAGACAGTTTATAGTTCGTTGAACATATATTTATATATATATATTTTTTTTTTATTTGAATATTCTCGAGATTGTTTCTTTCTCTTATCCGAAGGGTAATTATTTATTCATGCGTGAAATTATTTCAAACTTGCGAATTCGAATTTGAATTTTTCGTGTAATCTCAGAGGAAAGTGAACTCCGCTGAAATTATATAATTCTCTGAATTATCTTACTTCGTGAATTACATTCTGAATAATTTTTTTTAGTTGCGCCTATGATGAAACTCAAATTTTACACTAATAATTAATAAAAATTTAAATTAAAAAAAAAATAATATAATTATCGTAATAAATATATATATCACAAAATAATAAAATTTAAGTTTATCTTTTATAATTTTTTGTACATTAATTAAACAAATGAATATAATAATAATGATTATAATAATTAAAATTATATATATAAATAATAATGACGATGGTTCAATTAAATAAATATCAATTGATATAAAAATAGTCAAAAAAAAAAAGTAAAATTAATCAGTTGCTTTAATGGATTACAAGAAATTTTAAATAATAATGAATATCACTCGCTTTAAGAGCTTTAACAGCTAATATTGCATTAGTAACAAAAAATTTAAATTAAAAAGAAATAATATAATTATCGTAATAAATATATATATCACAAAATAATAAAATTTAAGTTTATCTTTTATAATTTTTTGTAAATTAATTAAACAAATGAATATAATAATTAAAATTATATATATAAATAACAATGACGATGGTTCAATTAAGTAAATATCAATTGATCTAAAAAATAGTAAAAAGAAAAGTAAAATTAATCAATTGCTTTAATGGATTAAAAGAAATTTTAAATTTAATGAATATTTTATATATAATAATGAACATTACTCGCTTTAAGAGCTTTAACAGCTAAGTTTTAAAGTTTCGAAAGTTTAAGCACGTGGCTACAAAAAGCCACCTCAGTGTTTGAAACTCGCGAGTCTTCCAGAAGCTTTGCACGTTCAGCAACTGAACGATTCGAATCTGGAAAGTACTGCGAGGTACTCTAATCGCGGCGCCTGCGGCCTCCTCGCCGAGTGTGCCCCTAATAAACCAAAAGAGGGACCACACGCGTGGCACGTCACGCCATGACGATTCGGTTGACGTACATTACGCCCGCCAAGGTGGATTGAAATTTAGCGAATCCACCCACGCGCGCGACTGCATATTATTATGCGATTCGCGAGCGGCATAATTATTTCCCGCTCAAGGAGTCTCGTCCCTCTGACGAGGAATCTCCTTTAACGCTTGAACGTTCCAACGTCCACGCATCAACACGCGCGGATTCATTTTTCTGAGACTGCCTCGGTGGGATAAGTTGTTCTTGCGGCCGCGTGAAAGCGGTTCGGATCGTAACAGGAAGTCAACGTAGCTCAAGTCGAACTCGTCTCATCGTGTCGGGAGTCGAGTTTATTTTGCGAGTTGTAATGTAATAGCAACATTGTGAATTATAATGTGACAGCGAGATCGATCCGCTCCAATTTTTACCGCGAATACCGGTGGAAAGAAAGAAAGAAAGTGAGTAATTCAAATACTTTTAGGAAGGTGATACGAATAATGACAAAGTCTAAGAGTCTTTGTAACAGAGTCTCTGTTCCTTTTTATGCATTTTTATAGAGTTATAGACTGGACTGTTATTAAAAATAATATTCGCCAGAGTTAGTTATGTTAGTTCGCTTGCGAGACTTTCGATCGAGCAAAGAGAAGACGAATACAAAAGAACTGACGGCAAATCGAGATTGAATTTTAATTTTATCTTCGTGGGAACTTCGTACAAACACGTTCACGTGGTTGTAGAATCTCAAGTAGAAGCGAAAGACAGATTAATCTTAGAAACGTCCGATTTCTCACGATAACCGCAATTGTGTCGCAATGATCATTCGATTCTCAATAACATCAGCACAGGGTGTATCGATACCTATATATCGATGATGCTCGTCTGAGAGGACCAAGGGGAAAGAATCAGCGGGAGATCGATTCGTCGGTAGATTTTCGAAGATAGCTCGCCACATGGACGCAAGGGGGAGGGCAAGAGGGGGCAAAGATTGACCCATGACCCGAGAGTTATGACGCGAGTCTGATTCCTGAAATGCTCGCGCACACCCTGTAATCAGGAATGGCGAGTCCCGGGCACCCCGCCCCAGCACGCCACGCTGGATATCTATAATTTAAATCTCGCTCGGCCGTAAGTGGCAGGAAATCATTGTAATTAATATGGCATGCATCCACGCGCTTCGCGCATGTGCGCGACTCTCTTGCAGGCTCGGGGCTTGTGCGTCCCGATTTCCCCTCCCGCCCCGTTTTACACGACTGCGCTGGCCTGTCTGCCCTCTTAAGAGGATGTAAGCCGATCATGCATGCGCGGATACGGAAGCTTATGTTAGAATCAGCGGAATCGGTTTACTCGTTGTTTGCCAGTACACCGTCGTGCAAAAGTTTTCGCCGTCAATGAGACTTCTTCCCTTTTAATAACGCTTTGATAACATATGTATAATATATAATGATAATATATGATAATATATAATGATTGTTATATATAATGAAGTTTCGCCGTCAATGAGACTTCTTCCCTTTTAATAACGCTTTGATAACATACGTATAATATATAATGATAATATATGATAATATATAATGATTGTTATATATAATGAAGTTTCGCCGTCAATGAGACTTCTTCCCTTTTAATAACGCTTTGATAACATATGTATAATATATAATGATAATATATGATAATATATAATGATTGTTATATATAATGAAGTTTCGCCGTCAATGAGACTTCTTCCCTTTTAATAACGCTTTGATAACATATGTATATATATATAATGATAATATATAATGATTCTATATAACGATTGTTCTCTATGAACGTCATTTCTTTCTTTAATACTTACTTAATAAGTTGTTTCTGAACTTCCGTAAGCGAGTCGACAGTGGTCGAGTTCCTTTAATTTAATTTAATTTAATTTAAGAAATTGGAAAGAGAAACTAAAGCACGACCATTCTCACCGCTCTGAACAATTTCACCGAATCAGCCACGATCTCAAACTTTTACGCGTTATTGTACACCAGTTACCAGGACAATCGACCGATTTTCTAATGTCCACGGTGCCAAGATATTTAAGAACACGACGATCGTAAACCGGTCAGCGGAATCCAGATTAATGTCTCGAGTCCACTTATGCCAGCCTGCACGCCGCGTGAAATTTTCTACCGTAGTATTTATGTACAACTCTCCAACAAAGTGGAAATTTTTCGTCGACTTGGTGATTCGTTTCTCAGGCACGTGATTTCGATTCCGTCACGGATGCTGGGATTAGGCTGCGCCATGTTAACCCAAGTCAACGCACGTCAGCATCACGTCGGCATCGGATCAATGTCACGTCAGCATCGCGTCAACGTTACGTCGGTGTCATGTCAGTGTCACATCGGCGTCGCGGCGCTGCCTTGCGACGCAGGTATTCGTTGACATGGAATCTACGTAGGTAGACTGGCTAGTGAAGGATTTTTCGTTTTGCCAGGCTCGATGTTGTGAGCGACAGTTGGGTTAATCGTATCCTCTTATCTTGAATTACTGGCTTACTTGATCCCTTTGAGTCTTTGTAACTCTGTTTCGGAGATTAAACGAACGTGACGGCGTGCAGAAAGGGACAAAACTACTTAAAGGTGTCTTATCCCCGTGGTTGCCGACTCATCGGATATATATTCTTCGTTGAAAATATTACTTCTTGTTGTGGATTTTAGATTGACCGCGTGTTTCTTTTCTTCTTTCGAAAGATGAGATAAATATATTCATAAAAATTAATAAATAATTTTGATGAACACAATGACCAAAAGCAGTTTACAATATTATATAGATACGCAAGTAATACTACATGTGTTTTCTACTATGTTAGTGATAGTCACTTATTCGAAAATATATATATATATACAAATATTTATTCGTTGCTTTTATTAAACATGATTCTTCCTAAAAATGTAGTATATTTTTTAAACTTTTTCTTGTCCGTCATAACGAGTAATGTATAAGCATCTAGAAAATTCTACTGGGAATTTCTGAATCTTATGGCTACGTACGTATTATAACGTTTGATCATCAAACGTTTGAAGTAAAGTTTAATATTATATTTTACTTTCATCGTGTACAAAGGTTCAAACTTGAATTTTAATGTATCGAAATTCACAAATGCTGGTCTTAAAAATTCCGAATGTCACAAAAGTCGAAAATTAAAACAAAAAAAGGAAAAAATTACATTTCCGACACTGGCTTCCAAGCTTATATACACATATAGAATCGTATAAAATTGTGACTCACGATTGTATCCACAGAGGTAGGTACAATCGTCGATTATTAGAAGTGTTACGAGACATTTAGAAGTGTTAGAGAAACGAGAAGTACTCGTGGCACCGAAATGTTACCCGCTTTCACAAAGAGAACCTCCGGACGAATAGTAATAGTTTCGCTACGGTATCTCGGACACAGCCGTCCCAGACGGTTAAATGAATGAATCGAAGAAATGTTTCAATTATCCCGACAAATGTCACTCGGTGGCCAGTGATCTTGATAAGCGATCCCGTCCGCCGGTGATATTTTGCTCGGTGCAAGAAATTGTTACTAGGACTTGCGCCAAGTTACCACGTGGCGAAAGGGGAAGCCCCCCCGTCAACGCACCGCGGCCCCCATGAATTATGCATGGAGAATTTGCAACCGTCCCGTCAATGTTACTGTCATTTCTTTCTTCGTATCGATTTCTGACCGTCCCAACATCGTGCCCCGTCGTTATTGAACCACGTGGACCATCGTAAACTCTCCGAGTCAAAGCCCTCCCCCTTTCTTCGACAAGAAGAGACATCGCTCGAGAACTCGCAGCCTCTTCGAAGTTTTATCTTTGTCTTCCTTTTTTTTTTTCAATGTTTGATGACGCGATAAAATGATACACGCGTGAGCAGAGAATTCAGAATGATTTCACGTGAATGTGATTGAACATGATTCGAATCGGAGGATTTATAGTATAGTAGAAGTTTGGCTCTAGTCGATGGTATTAGAGGATGTAGAATGCAGACATTTTTATGATGTGATAAATATAACGGAAATTGTCACGTCTTTTATTATCAATTGCATGGAAGTTTACTGGGTATTAAAATCTCGCTATTGTGAAATCTTTCTCCGTTCATTTCAAATTCCTCGGCTTAATTTTAGTGAAGCACTATTTATTTTAATAAGAAGTGAAGCTTTCGTACGCACAAGTTGCAGATACTTAATTTTTATTTAATAAGAAACAACCTTTATATTCACATTTAATAAAATTATATGTACGAATGATAATGATATTAAATTATATTAAATTGTTATAATGAACGATTTAGAATATAATGTATATTAATTGTAATGTATATTAAAATTGAATGTATATTAATATACACAGGTTTCAGACGTAGCGTTGAAAAATGTTGTATTATATTTTTAACTGATTGCTCATATAATCAACTTCAACTTCTCAATAAGAGAAATACTAAAAATTAAGAAAAAAAAAGAAACATTAACTGATACAGTCGTCGATAACACGCAACAAAGTGCCATCAATTTTCAATAACTGAAATGACACGAGTGAGTTAGACTCGTAATTAAACATCAACAAGCTATCAGCAAGTTGTTAAGGATTTTAAGAGGTCCCTAAAAAGCCGACGTCGTAAAATTCGCAATGCCAGATAATTTATCTATTTCCTAACTTAGGGGAAAAAGTTTCTTCAACCAGAGATGACTGGATGAACGGGACAATGCACGCGGGGATTTACGCCTTCGAACGACAATGAGATTCTCAATTCGAATGTGCAGGCAACGAGAAGAAAGCTTATCGATGATTCTCATAGTTCAGTTAGCGTTACAGTCATTTAGCTGCCGGTTCGTCGCGGAAATTTCACTGAATAATGAGCCCGTCACGGTCTTCAGGCCTGTGTATCATAAACTCGGAGCTAATTCAACTATCCTGCACGCCTCTGTCACGTAGCCAATACGATCAACAGCCATACCTCTATACTCAACGGTGTAAGTTAATTCCACGAGTTTGTGTTATTTCTTAATAATAATGTATGTATACTGCCATTTAAAAGTTTTTGCACATTTTCCAAAACTTCAATATTTAATGCCAAAATTTTCAGCTCTGTGAGTTTTAAGCTTCGAGCGTTCAATTTGTGTTGAAGTATTTTTAGCTTGTCCCTCGATGTCAAACTGTATATTTTGCAACTGTATATTTTGTCATCAAAAAATATATGTAAAGAGCATCATTTCTGTACCTACGTGTTGCAAAATAATTCGGTAGAATGAACACCATTCATTTCAAGTTTAAATCTTGAATTAAACGGACCCTTGCTGACCGAATGTACACGCTAAATCTAAACCTGAGAGTTCTCGTCACACGAGCAGAGAATCACTAGTAGTAGCCTTCAGTCCGTGGACTTCTATTGCGCAAACTACTTCGTCTACAAGTTCATTTAAACAGATTTTTGCTGTACGAATATTTTACAGAGAAATTGACACGAGGATTAATCAGCGATATTTCCTATATTCGTAGTCGTCGCGCGCTATCGCGAACGACGCAACGCCATTACACGTCCCTGATAAATCAGATTTGCAAGTGGTGTAACCGCGAAGAGCGAGGTTCGGACGAACATGGTTATTCGAAGTTAAGAGGCTCGTATCTCAGCTGAAACGCGGGGAAATTCGCGGCAGGAGTGGCCCCGACGAATAGCCAGGCGTAAATCCTCGTATCCGGACGAGGCATCATCCGGCCACGAGTTTTAAAAGAAGCATTATCGCCACGCGCTTTATGCGTCGTGGTAAAACGACACGAATTCGAAGTCGTTTCTTTCGTGCCAACTAATTTTACGACGTTCAGCGTGTATGCACGCGAATAGCTTGATCCCGCGACCGCCTCTCTTTCAGCCTCCATTAAACTGCCCAACCAATCTCCCTCTTTCTCTCTCTCTCTCTCTCTGTCTGAAATGAAAATTCGTCTCTTTTTTTCCCTTCTTCATTAACATACTTTCAAGCTGAACTCCTTTCTCTCAGAGGAATATAACGAATCTCTTTATTGCGACGCACCGGGTTTAGAATATTTTTTGAAATCGGCACACACGTACTGTTTCGTCAATCATTTTATATGTGGGATCATATATTCCGACTGAAATTAGAATTTTAAAGTGTCATTTTTTTCTTCCTTCTTACAGTCTTCCATTTGAGGAAATATTTTTGTTCTCGCGTACGTATGTATAGTTTTGAATAAATTTCGTAAGTCATACGAATACTCTGGTGTTAATGATACTGAATTGCATCGATAAAAAATAACAATATGTCTTATTAGGCATACGGAGATTTAACGTTACAGTACACTTTCGAGGCGAACTTCTTTTCAGAAAATATCTATTTCAATACATTCAACTGTAAATCCACTCTCTTTAAAGTATCAATCGTTTTCGATCCACTTGTGTCTCTCTCTTGTGGCAATTAAATGATATCTCAAATTTGAACAAAGTGTCAAAAAGTGTCCTCACAAGTATGTGTGACATTTCACTAAAGATTTACTCGGTTTTCTGGAAACATCGCAATGCATTTCTCGTTCTTTAAACTGACGGCCAATATAAGAGTATAAAAGTTTGAAGATCGCAACGTAGAGTGAATCGTTCAGCGAATTTCCACTCTGTATTAGAAAGGGAACGGGTTTCTAATGAGTCTATTAGCGAGAGAGATCTGTTACAATCTATGGCTGCCCTCGAGGAAAGTATAGAACCGACTAATCGAATTAATAGATCGAGGAAACGAGTTCATTCAGGCCCGAGCGTTTTACTCTCGTTTCGACGATCTGTTAATGGAAGATAGTGGTAAAGGGATAGGCAATAACTTCACTCTGTTTAATCATACTTTGCTCCTAGGTTGGAACTGATCGCTTTACTTTCAGCCTCTCTTACGCGAGTGTTGCGGGAGACGCGTTATTCAAAGACAGGAAACACGCTTCAGCAATGGGCTGAAGTGGAGAACCAGGCTGAACGACGATGCATCCGGTGCAAATCGAACATTTGCATAAGGAGCACTCTGCCTCCTTCGGCATACGTTGAAACACTTATCCGACATGCGTAGGACGACGCGATAAATTCAAGATGGACGTGTCCGTTGCTTCCAAAAAACCGAGAGCCGAGAAAGTCTCACAGGCTTGTAAACGGGAGTTTAAAGTCAGACATTCAGGTTTGGCAAATGTAATTTCTTAATTTGTGTCTAATATTAATTCACTAAGACGTACTCTAACGAAAGTGTATTATATAAAATATTTTAATATTCTCCCTAACATTAGTTAGAGAGATTCGAACATTGACCAAGTTTGAAACAGATTTAAAAATATACACAGAAATTGCATAAGATTTCATATGATGTATATTATAGCTACGTGATGCGTATAGAAGAATATGTTCTTCTATGACAAGTGTTTGAGTACTTTCGTGCGCCGCTGTGTACATTCAATATACTTTCATTTTAATATATATTTCATTTTAAATATTTCTCAAAGTATAAAAATATTTCTTTAAAATATATATCTCATTTCTTAAGTCTTAAATATTTAAATTTCGCGTGGCAGTGTTACTATTGTTAATCATTTGACGAATTAAATTCAACCATCAACCATCAGCTCATCAATGTAACGAATTTTAAATGTCTTTCACTTACAATTACTAAAAAAAAAAAAAAACGAATATTTTTGTCAAAATTAATACTTAGATTCCTGTTTAAACAGAAAATTTGTTACGTGTTAGAGAAACCTGTAGTTCCAGTCTCAAAAAGAAAAAAAAAAAAAAGAAGAAGAAAAGAAAAAAAGGAGGTTACACGTGCACCAGCCCTGATAGTATTAAATTTCGAACACACGTTCCACCTGAACCGTATGTATGTATATACCTACTTCTCTATCCAGTCGAGTGTTTCGTCGATCTCGAACAAGCATGCTCGTTGAATACCACACCACGTGGCTGCGTTTTATTGCTCGAGTAATATGCACAGTACCGTTTTCGCCTTTGTTTTCCCGTGGGAGTGAAACTGAGTCCCTGTCACGGTGTTTGCTGTCGAAGAAGTACGACTCGCCTTACCAACGAATGCGGCCTCGGACTTCTGTGTCCGTGCTTTACGAAATTTATGCGTATTATGTGGGTCGCGGGGGAGGTTCTCCATCTTGGTGAACATTTGCTCATTTTGAATTATACGTATTATATTTTATTGTGTGGACTGACGTTTGTACCGTGACCTTTCATTGTCAAACTACGAGGTACAGGAATTCCTTTCGCGGAACGAATCGAGCGCGACGACTCTCGAAGGTGATCCTCGAGGTCGCTGACCTCATAGTGAGTTCTTCCGTTAGAGGAGACCGCGAACGATAAAATTTGGTAAAATAAAATTGTGAAACATCCGAAGTAACCTGCTATAATTATTAGATCGGTGCCTAAAATTGTAAATAAAATTGTAAAACATCCAAAATAACCTGCTATAATTATTAAATCGGTGCCTATAAAATGTCCTTTCTTCCAAGTTTGGATTGTCGGCCACATTAAGGACCAACGTTAACGCAACATTTCATTTTTTATTGTTTCCAATCAAATTATATTACTAAATTTAAGTTAGTACTTCTTATAATAATTATTATAATGTAATATAATATACTATAATATGATATAATATAATATAATATACTATAATACTATAGTAATATATAATAATATAATATACTTATATTATTATTATACTTATAATAATATAATAAGGTATAATAATTAATGAACTAGTATAACAAAAACTTTTATTAATATGACAATAAATCTTAGGTCTTTTACTTCAATTATACATAGAACAAATTATAGCTCTTTCTCGAATTATACACAATTATACTGCAGGATGAATTGTAAGTAAGAATTCCTCCAGACAAAAGACACGATCGAATCGATTAAGAAAAACTCTGATCCACGTTTGATCGCTCAAACTCACCTCGAACGCGGCCTGTTCTCCCGATTTTTGCATTAGTTGGAAGATTACCGTAATGAACACTTGTTCCACGGTGGTTTCACGCCGCTGCACGATCTCTCGTTCGTAACTCGCGTGGACCGCGAACGCGGTTTCGAATAAAGCTGCCTCTGCCTGTGATTTACCGCGGGCTCGCTGGAATACTAAATAGCGAATAGCGATCTGCGTGAAATTTTTTAAGTCGTTCGAGAACTCGGAATTAATTATTTCGCGCAAAGAAGTCACGAATTAACATCGAACTTGTGATATTATTAATTCATTGTTTCAGTTATTAACAGTTATATTATACTGTTTTGTCAAGGATCAAAGACACAAATTAAATTAATACTGATTTAAAATTTCAACTTTTATTTAGGATACTTTTGATTGAAAATTAAATTAAATATTAGTTTCGTAAGGATTAAAAAGAGAAGAAGATAAGAAGACGAAGAGAATTAAGAATACTTATTTCAGAATTAATAGAAATTAATTAGCACACGAAGATGAGCCTGATGCCGCAAAATAAGACAGCAAACGTGCACGTCAATTTTCATTATACCACTTTAATCGCAATGAACACTTACTTCGTGACTGGTTTTGATGCATAATCTGTCTGTTTAATAAAAGAAAACGCGATAATTAACTAATTTAACAAATGGTTAATTAAACAATGTGCAAATGTGTAACTTTCAAGTCATAGAAGTTCTAAATCAACATCTACTGTAATTAACAGATAAAAAAGAAATCGCCAAATTCCGAATTACACTTTACCAAACCGTTGAAATCCGTCATTTCACGCGCGATAAACCTAATATCACCAGTGTACGAAACTTTAATTGTCCGGAAGTTCTTTCACCCGATGATAGATCACCACTCCACGTCGATAGGAACTCTCCACGCGAGATTACTTCCACGTATCTTTTTACTACTTCTTAATTAACTCTATCTGGAAATGTTAGCCACGCTCGGGGAATAAATTAGTTGCATGTATGTAGCCCTCTGTGCGCAACTACGCGTATAAAGATTTAACCATGGTGCCAGAGAATCGTTCGAGGGATCGTCGATGCCTTTCCCAATGCAAAACCAATAATCCCTCGGAGCCTGATGAGAGGATAATTCATTACGAACGCGAGGAAACGCGTCAGGCGAAAGGGGGAACATGCCTTTGACAAACTGGCACGGTAAACAAATTACGGAGATCGAGGATAGAGTCGGCGGTAAATCATACTTTCGACGTTAAGAGGCCGTCTGGTCGTCGTCGGTCGGTCCGTGGGGATTGCGTGAGAGAGTTGCCTCGGGCAACTGCACTCGCCAAACGAAAATGCGTTTCGCCATGGGAGCTCGCCAAGTTCCCATAACGAACCTTCGGGGCATTTTCAACCATCGATCCGCACCATGGTTCGTCGATCGTTTGAATACTCTCGACGTGGAAATGAAAATTAATCGAATTAATTGACTTTTTTTTTTTGGAGATTGGTTTGAGACTGATTTATTCGTAATTGAGACTTTGGCTGTAGCTTTTTCTTAAATCTTTTAGTGTCATTAGAGGAGAATGGATTTTGTGATAATTCAAGTTTTAGTATTTAGTATTAAGGTGGGATGAAGTTGTAAAGATTAATATTCTAAATTTTGAAATAAATAATCTAACCTCAACTTTAAAGTGGAATCAAGTTGTAAAGATTAATATTCTAACTTTTGAAATAAATAATCTAACCTCAACTTTAAAGTGGAATCAAGTTGTAAAGATTAATATTCTAACTTTTGAAATAAATAATCTAACCTCAACTTTAAAGTGGAATCAAGTTGTAAAGATTAATATTCTAACTTTTGAAATAAATAATCTAACCTTAACTTTAAAGTGGAATCAAGTTGTAAAGATTAATATTCTAAATTTTGAAATAAATAATCTAACCTTAACTTTAAAGTGGAATCAAGTTGTAAAGATTAATATTCTAACTTTTGAAATAAATTTGCATTCGAAATAAATTTTAATAAATAAATTTTCATCCTCCCCGCTCTGATTTCCACGAACAGTTGCAATCTACTGACTTCCTTAATTGGACTGAAAGTAAAGTTCAGAATTACACGCGGAGCACATACTTACTTACAGTCCCATCATCTCGTTAAATACATTAAAATGTACCGTTGTTGTAAAATAATGTTTGAAGGTTCACAGACCGGAGGACGAAGAGGAGAATTCATTTCTAAAAATTCACCGATCAGAGAAGAACGGAAGTAGAAAAGGGAAATTTGGGTCGTGGTTGAGATCGAGTTTGAAAGAAGGGGATCTGTCGGTGCGTGCGGCGCACCGCGAGATGCGTTTGCACGTGGTATAGAAGTACGAAATAATTTTTCTGCGGGGCCCGTTGCCTCGAGAGGTTGCTTTACGAGCGGCATAAATCACGGCCGTGCACGTGAGTGTGAGTGGGCGGAACCGCACGGTACCACAACCGTACACCATAAATTTGATACATGTTCATTGTGGTGGTTGGGTCGGTGAACAGCCGCGGTACTCCTCGCGATCGGTGGCCCGCGAAACTTTTCATTCGCGAGACCCACAAGAATCTCCATATTATTTAAATGCCGCTGCGAAAAACCGGCTTGCGATTTTAAAGAAAATTTCTTTACTGCTGATACTGTACATTTTGTTATCGAAGATGCTCAACCTTTTCCATTTGATATCATTAACCTATTTTTAGTATAATAATTGAGTATAATAATTACGAGTCTGGCGTCGGATATGGTGCAAAATCAGGACAAAGATTGGAACTATCGGTTGAACAATTCCGAATATATTATTCTTGTTGCAATTCAATCATGTTTTATAAGAATTATAAATTTTATATTAATAGCGAAAGCTTTCAGATTAAATTTGTAAATAATCTGATCATCCTACTTAATATGAAATTAGGAAATTAATAAAGTGAAGAACAACTTGTAGCCTACCAACTATTTACATTATTTAAAATACTTTCGTCTTGATTCATGTTTGCACGTAGACTCGTTCCTCATTTATACTAGATGATATAAGTGCCAAGGCTGGATTTGCATATCAAAATTCGCAGATAGCAAGCAATTCTATATACGTACTAATTTTATTATACGCACAGACAATTAATTGACATTATTGATCAAAACACACACAACAGCTTATTATAGACACTAATAGACGCTACGCTATATTAATAGGCCAATCGAGAATACGAATCGTTGAGAAGCCATAAATGGAAGTGTAGAAAAACATTGCAATTATTATGAACATCACTTTTTAAAATGTATCTATTCACAAATATCCTTGTGTAATAAATAAATTTGGAAAATAAATCGTTTGCGAATCACGGTTAACCGTGGATACAGAGGATCTATACACGGTGTTCAGATCAATCTACCCCTGTATCAACTTGCCCAAGTCTCCCCTACTGAAAAAAAGGGTGCAACACAATACCCTTCTTCTTCACGAGGAAATATATCAGTCCAAATCTTCTTCGAGGAAGAGTATCAAGCGAAACAAAAGAAAAAAACGAGCCAACGAAAGTTTCTCTATCCTCCACCAACTGTGTTATCGTGTACTACATGCACACACACACACACACACACACATACATGTATATATATATATATATATATCGTGCATTTTCGAGAGAAGGGGTCAAGATTGGCTTCGTGCCTGAAAAGTAATTGCGAGATGCGAGATACCACGGCGCGGCTCTGGCTACGCAATTTGCCCCTACACCTGGCCTCGTTGCTCCCTCGTCCTTCGTCCTTCGTCGTCCGCCCGTTTTCGTGAACTGTTCCCCCCTCCCCCCCCTCTCTCTCTCTCTCTCTCAAAAAGAAAAAGAAAATGAAATTGTTCACATCGTTGTCAAGATTAAACCGCGCACTTTTGAAATTATACGCGCGGCATACATGCGGCTCGCATGCCAATTAAATCGTATAAACGAAATTGCCGGAGGTGTATAATTGGACGGGGGATATACTGGACGAAAATCGAAAAAACATATACCAGCCGGGTATTAACCGGGTAGGAAAACGTTATAACGTTTTCGTTGCGGGGAGGCGATCGAGCTCGTGTGCTTCGCCGTGTGAATCGCGACTCGTTCTAGGTGGAAGCACACTTCGAGAATTATTTGATCGGATTAATGGTAACAGGCTTGTGAAATACTCCTGACGTGTCTTTGAAGCTGGAATTCCCTCTTGGGTATTCCCTTTTATCTTGGTTATCTTTCCGGAGGAAAAATGTTTCATCTTTGTTTCGATTTATCGATGATCAAGTGTGTTGGTATTCACAGAGAAAGTGTCTTCTATTTTTATTTCATTTCTCGAAGGAAGAATGCGTTATCAAGTTGCTATTCGAATTAAATAAACATAAAAATATGATGGTGCGTGTCTGCGTGTTTTTAGTTACAATTACAGACGAGGAGGATGATTTCCTCTGGAATTTTTAAGAAAAGACGATCGATCATACGAACGATACAACGGTGTAAGAGTATAACCGTAAAGTCGAGTCTGTTAGCCTATTTTCAAGTACAATTATAAATAAGGAAGATATCACGTTCTATCAAAAGGTACAAAAACACGACAGTCAAACGCGTCTATATTTCTAGTCACAATCACAGCCTCGAATTATATATATCTACTCTAGTGGAAGAAGCATAATGGCAATTGTTTCTAAAAACGTCACTTTGGAATTGACGACTTCTCCACTGTGCCTCGTCCGAATCGATAAAGCGTCGATTAGCCAAGCACGTCACTGTACTTCTAGTTACAATTATAGCTTCCTCCCGTAAAAGTGCCATTTCGGAATTCACAACGACTTCTCGAGAGAGAAGAAAAAAAAAAAAAAAGACGAAAGACACCATTTCCACGGCGCTTACGCGCGTGTAAAACTTGAAGGAAAAACCCACGTGCTCGAGCCGGCCATATTTTTAGCTACAATTACGAGGGACGTTTCCTCGTAAAAAATCATTACGGTCATGCGATATCTCCTGGCGATCGACAATGTCGAGTTAATCACAGCCTCCCCGCCAACAAATCACGAACAACGTCCGTGCTCCACGATCATCAGCATGTTCCATTAAAACGCGCCGCGTCTCCGCCGACAAATCTGCTCGCGAGTGTCTGCGCCGATCCTCGGCCAACAGGTTCCCCGTGGCCAGGGTCGCGAGTTAATCTATCAAGCGGGGAGAAACACGCTCGTTCGGGACGAACGCCAGCCAGCCAGCCAGCCAGCCAGCCAGGACGCGAAAGAAATTTTCCACAGTTCTATTCCAGGCATCCAACATCCTTTCCCCGAGTTAATTTGTCAGCCGCGTAATAAGCACGCATGCACGCTCGCGCGACGAAGAAGAATAGCGACGAGGCGAGGGGGGCCAAAGAGATGTGATCGCGAGAGCGAACTCGGGGAAAAGAGAAAATCCAGAAGGCAGGTTTTGATTGGTTGTTAAGGGGAGTTTCATTTTTATCGCGTTTCCGCGCGGTTCTTAATTAAAGCGATCGCTGTTTCAAAGTACTCGCGCACCGCTGGCACGTGAAACGTGCATCAAGGAATTAAGGATCCGCGCTCTTAATACGGAGGATCCTGTTTTTAATGTGCTTCTCCCGATCCGGACGATCCCCCGAATGTTACACCGCTGGACGATTCTCACAAGTGTGTCTTAACGATTTTTAATCGATCATTGATCGAGTGTGTCTGCTTGTAGAAAAACAGTCGTGTTTTCATTGCACGATTAGATTCCTCTGCGGGTAAAAGAAATTCTGACCACGAATGATTAATTGCTGCTGTTTACTTCAGTTGAAAGTCAATCGTTGCGAATCATCCTTTTCGTATTTTTAGTAACGTTATATCGATGAAATATAACTGGAGGATACGTGAAGATACATGACCTTCGAGTTAGAGTAAATCCTGAAACGTTAACAGTCTCATTTTCAATAGTTTCACGAATCGAGTGTCCTGCATATGCATATCTCTCGACAGTTTCACAATTTTTGATAGTCTCACAGTCTCTTGATATTCTTGATTATTCTTAATTAATCTCACGCACGCGCATAACTGTGGCTAGAGTGTTGCAATTCCGACTCTACATCTCGTCTACGCATCGATCAACGCGAAGTTTCGTGCTCTTGCGCGCAAAACACAATGGAATGCGTCAACGTCAACGGGTGTCTCTCTTTCCGGCAAACGCCAGTATTAGCGAATGGGAGCGGCGATTAAAATTTCTGTCGGCGACAGAAGAGGCCGACGAACGTTGCTCAACACACCAGGGAATGCCGGCTTGTTGGCGTTACGTGATTGTCGGATCATGGAGCCGGTGGCCTGCGTACAGAGTACACGAAGCAGCCGACTTTCCGCGTAATCTTCGACTCGTGTACAGCCTCACGGGAATTCACCAGAGAGAGAAAGAGAGAGAGGTGTCCAATTATGCAATAGATCACAGACGACGCGCGTTCTCCACTTGCAAATTGTTCCACCACACCGACACGAAACGTTTGTTCTTTTTCGTTCTTTATTTAACCTTCTCTTCTTCTCACCCCCCACCTTCCCGATGGAATTCGCGAATAAATCCTTAGAGCTGACCTTGGATCGCGGGCCGCTCGTAAATTTCACCGTAAGGGAACGGTCTTGCGGCCCGCGGAGCGTAAATTAATCGATCGCAGATAAACTCGGGACAGGGGCCCCGTGTGTTGCTCTACATTCAGAAATTTTCGACGCGCGGTTAATTTATCAATCGGCTCGGTACGCCGCTCCATCGTTCCTACAGATCGCTCCTTCGTTCACTGTGCGCATGAGAGTATGTACCTATGTACACTCTTGTTGGAAAGTTTGGAACTATTCGTGTATTCTTTTTTTTTTTTGTTGTGTCAAAATTTTCTGTTTAACAAGTTTGGGATTTTGTTTTTTTGGGATATATCGTCCCTGAATAACAAGCGAACGTTTGCCACAGAGTTTGGCGTGAAGTTTAATTCTGTTTTTTGATAGTATGTTTCGAAATCATCATACTATCAAATATTATATATTAAGAAATTATAAAATATTGTATATTATATATATTAATATTGTTATTATATATCATATATTAAGAAATAATGAAATTTAGAGAAGATCAAAGATCACTGTCAAGATCAATAATCATTTAGATGTTCTTCAATTGATTTTTGATTTAAGTAACATTCAAAAGCATTATATCCATAGTACTCGACACGAGTGTACGGACAATCAATGAGAATAAGTGATACAGTTCTAATGGTGAGATTCTTCATCTCTTTAGGTATCGCGAGTGACTCGTGATAAACTTTGTTTACATCGAAGAAGATAAAAGAATTCTTTGGCATGTGTGAAACTGTTACTAAATTAAATAGTTTGTCAAATGAATTTAATTACGCTACACTCGATGAAAAGATATTTACCATATTTTCGCTCTCAATTTCTGCTCGTATCACCTGTCAAAACACCTGTTTATTCAAAGAACAAATGTTCTCTTCTTCCATTTGAATTTCAAAGTGCTCCAAAATTTTTGAGCGAGAGTGTATCTGTATATGTGCGCACCTATCGAAGAGACTTACACGAAGAGAGAGAGGAGAGAAAGAGAGAGGCTGACAGAACCGAACGGATCCGCTGGAAAGAGAGGGCAACTGTAATCCATACTTCACGTGCGCGCACGATATTTCTCCGTCAGGGTACAAGTAACACGGTACCTTTGATCGCAAACACAAATACCACGGTGTAGTTATTACGATACAAATCGAGCGTTGTTATACAAACGAGGCCCGACCGATTTATTTATCATGCTTTTGCACGTTTCAGTCGCGTTACACGTTCCGCGCGTCTCGCTCTTTTCACCGAGCCGAACGAAGTCGGTCGTTTCGTTCCTCAACGCTCGCAAACGAAACGCAACCGTCAAACAACTACGAGTTTAATGGCCGGTGTCTTGGCGTCATCGGTTCTCCTGAGTGACAAAGACAAAGGCAGAGTCACGTGGAGAAACTCGGGAGATCTACCGATGCATTGAGAGATTCCATGCGATCTGATCTGCCTCTTGCACGTTGGACAACGTTTGTGCATGTTCGCTAATCAGTCGGTCGTGCGCCCTATGTTGGAGATACACGCGAATCGAAGCATTTGATCGTTAATGATTATAATTTTCACGCGTGTAAGAGATTCTTAATGACAACGTTGCTGATGGATTGTTTGAAACAATTATTCTTTCTGGAAGTATCACAGCAGAGTTAATTATCAATAATTGCAAAGAAGGGGAGTCGCTCTGAGTCTCAAAGTTATTTTAATCTTAAACGTTAGTTAGAAAGGTATCTCAAGACTGCTCTTTTTCATATTCCGAAGCGTAAAACGGATAAAAGCGTGTGTTCTCACTGGTTAATCGAGAATAATCGAGAATGAGAATGAACGATCCCTTCA
Organism: Frieseomelitta varia; assembly: GCF_011392965.1. Lineage (NCBI taxonomy): Eukaryota > Metazoa > Arthropoda > Insecta > Hymenoptera > Apidae > Frieseomelitta > Frieseomelitta varia. The sequence goes on along the minus strand of NW_025110101.1, from coordinate 153,919 downwards.
TGTTCACAATTTGGAAAATCAGTAAGATTAGATTAACCTCTTGTGTTGGAATGACGTGCCATGCAATTTTGTCCCAATATTCTCTCAGTTTTAAGTATATTTAAATGCAACTCAGGCGAAACAAATGACAAGTTTGTTACTTCTTAATAATTTCTGTCCAGTGATATCATACCGACAAGTTCAAAAGAAAAAGAAAGCGACAAATTATTGTATACGGTTCGGTCACTCGTTATGGTCCGCGAACAAGTTGCCAGCGCAAGGAGTTAATAAATTCGTTATCAAACGCCCTCAGTTTTCTTTATTGTTACAAAATGCAACGTAAAGGAGATTAATTGATTGTCAAACATCCTCAGCTCCAAACTATGCGTGTGTTTTCATTGGTTAATCGAGAACGAGCATAAACGATCCCTCCATGCTCACAGTTTGGAAAATCAGTGAAATCAGATTGATTGATTCGTTATCAAACGTCCTCAGTTTTCTCAGTTGCTACAAAGTACAACGTACGGTTAATTCATTATCAGCTGCAAACTATGAGCGTGTTTTCATTGGTTAATCGAGAATGAGCATAAACGATCCCTCCATGCTCACAGTTTGGAAAATCAGTGAAACCAGATTGATTTACTCGTTATCAAACGTCCTCAGTTTTCTCAGTTGCTACAAAGTACAACGTACGGTTAATTCATTATCAGCTGCAAACTATGCGCGTGTTTTCATTGGTTAATCGAGAATGAGCATAAACGATCCCTCCATGCTCACAGTTTGGAAAATCAGTGAAATCAGATTGATTGATTCGTTATCAAACGTCCTCAGTTTTCTCTGTTGCTACAAAATACAACGTACGGTTAATTCATTATCGGCTGCAAACTATGCGCGTGTTTTCATTGGTTAATCGAGAACGAGCATAAACGATCCCTCCATGCTCACAGTTTGGAAAATCAGTGAAATCAGATTGATTGATTCGTTATCAAACGTCCTCAGTTTTCTCTGTTGCTACAAAATACAACGTACGGTTAATTCATTATCGGCTGCAAACTATGCGCGTGTTTTCATTGGTTAATCGAGAACGAGCATAAACGATCCCTCCATGCTCACAGTTTGGAAAATCAGTGAAATCAGATTGATTGATTCGTTATCAAACGTCCTCAGTTTTCTCTGTTGCTACAAAATACAACGTACGGTTAATTCATTATCGGCTGCAAACTATGCGCGTGTTTTCATTGGTTAATCGAGAACGAGCATAAACGATCCCTCCATGCTCACAGTTTGGAAAATCAGTGAAACCAGATTGATTGACTCGTTATCAAACGTCCTCAGTTTTCTCTGTTGCTACAAAATGCAACGTAAGGTTACTTCATCGTCAAACACCCTCGACTCTCTCCAATATTGCACAAACTGTACACGCGCGATCGACAGACACGAAATAAAAGGTAACGAGTAAGAATACGAAGCGGAAAGAGCAAGTCCACGCGGCGTTGTCGCGTGGCTTCGCGACAAAGCCCAGGGTCACGAACCGGCCAGTTACGCTGCGAGGAAAAGGAAATCCGTGGCCGTGGCGTTCGGCTTCGGGCACCGCGGGTCGCCTTGCACCGGGTGAGACAAAACATTGTCCGCTCAGCGGGACACGATGTTCACAGGGGCGGCGGGGTCGGGGTGGGGCGAGGTGTGCTTCAAATTGATTTGTTGTAAGTGATACGCCACCCTCGGTGAACGAATGGTACAATAATTGGGTACATAAACAATGACCGATGAAACAATTTCTCATGTCGGTGGGCCGGGGCGGTTGCGAGCCTATCTCTGTGTATGCGCGTGTGTGTTGTAAACGTGCCTCCGTCCGTAATCTGTACGCCTTATCCGTTATAATTGAACCGCCTTGCTGGAAGATCGCCGTTCAATGAGATTCGACGTGCGAGCGTTCTAGCGTATATTTTATCGGGATTCGGAGTATGTACTGAGAATCAAGCGTGCATTTATGAGTGCACCGGGTCTCTCAAAAATTATGGAAATTACGTAGGTGATTCTTTTTTTCTCTCTTTTTTTAAAAACAATGTATCATTTTACTGGCATCGTATCCCTTAAATCTGAAACGATCTGTCCAACTGACTGTATTGCGAGGTGTTGTTGTATTCCTGTCATAGTTATTCCGATTCTTGGATTATTGGATGCAATATTCGTCGAAGCTGTGCTATGATTCAACAGCACTGAAATTTTAATTATTTGAAACAGACTTCGTACAGTGCTACATTAGAATAAAACGAACACTGTTCCAAAGAATTCAATATTTATTTATTATTTATTTATTTATTTATATATAATTCTTGCCTAGGTGACTTAGGATGGCTTCCGGTTTACAATGGGTCTGCATTTTTTTAATTTTCTACTCTTATAACTAATCCTTAGTGTCTACGTCTAATGGGTCTAATTTGCCTTTAGCTCATCTACTTGTAGGAACTATAAGTAAAAGTAAAAGTATAGCAAAAGGTAACAGGTACAAAAAATATAAAATTCAATATAAAATTGACACGAGTGCACGGTCGATGGAATTTTCGGATAATAGAACAGCCATTTTTAAGTTAAACACGTTCATCACGCTTGCCGACTCTCACAAAGCCTCGAAATCTAAATCTACGAATGAACCACTTGAAAATAAAGATTCCTCTAACGAAACTCAAGAACCGGTAGAGAGCCGGTAAAGCGAACCGGCAACGAAAATTGACCGTAGAATAATCGAGCAACATTCCACGGATGCAGACATCGCATTTCATTACGATAACATCGAATCGAGATCTGGCTAGCGAGATCCGACAATTAAACGCTGTTCCCGCGAAGAGGCAGGATTTTCTTTTCGTATCGGCTAGTCGAAGATACGAAGCTGGCTTAATCGCCAGGCAATTAAATTTCATTAGCCGGGGGACATTCCACGGTCCAATCAACGCCACTTCCCAACGCTCGAATAATCACCGACTGTGACAGAGGTAGAAAGGTTCCTTCGCTTCGATTGTAAAACACCGTCTTTTCTTCTTCGATGTGTATTCGAACGAAAACGTCGTAGCTTTTGTGGTTTTTGGTCTAAGAGAATGGTTACAATGAACGTATACATGCACGATCAATTTTTCGTACATTGTACGAAACGAGCGTTGAAATCACATTTCCCTGATTTCCAAAAGTTCTCAAAATTTTATTAAGAAGCAGGATTCTATTTTGTAAAATTGAGTTCGAAGAGAGATATGAAAAAAATAAAATTCTACGCCGCTTGAAAATGCTTTCCTCCAAAAATTCTGTTATATTCTTCCTTGATCGATATGCATCCTTTTATCATGTACGAAACAGGTATTTGAGAGAGAGATTCGATGCTTCGATATTTCCTATTTTATGGAAATAATATTTATTATATGAAACCTAATTATGGAAACCTAATATTTATTATTATTCTTTATTATTATTATATATTTATTATATAATTATTATTAATATTAATAATATTATTATATATTTATCATATATATTATATATTATTATGTATTTATTATTATTTATTATATAATAATAATATATTATATGTTATTATTATATTATATTTATAATATATTATTAATAATATATTATATAATAATAATATTATATTATTATTAATATTAATAATAATTATTAACAATATATTATATTTATATTTATTATATAATAATAATATTATATTATTATTAATATTAATAATTATTAATAATATTATTATATATTTATTTATATATTATTATTATTATATATTATATATTTATTATTATTAGACTACAGTAACAGTACGGTTTCTTATTTCATTGTTAATCGCGCTGGAAGCGTGTCGCGTTGGAGAATCTCTGGCCAACCAGAAACATTCCAGCAACGGTACTCCCGGCTGTATAAAGTTCATTAATGAACCACTCACCGGGTTTGTTAATGAGCCAACACCTATGTCATGCCCCGCGCGGCCGATTCTCCGTGCCGTTGGATCGTTTCGAATCGGTCAAGCACAGATTAGATGGCTGACACGTATGGTTGTGCAATCGGCTAACAAGCTGACCGACGAACGTCATCCGACGAGAGCTTAACCTTCCATTAGTTTTCGAGATACACAGTGACCCTTGGGGAACGTGGTCACTGATCTCTTGTCGTTAGAGTGCATTTAGACTGTTCGAGAAAGTTGAGGTTTGCACGAGTTGAACGAGTTGAGTTTAAAGTCCTTTCCAAACAAGCAAAGTGACTTGAACTCAGATAAATTCGCTTAGTAATGCGTGTTAATGATAAATTCATATTGCCCGAAATGTTTTCCAAGGTTCTTAAGTGTACAGACAGTGTCTGTTATTACAATTGTTATTGGAATTACTCATAATTGTCTATGAGAATTGATTTGAAAATAAAAGGAACAAACTTGAGAGAATTTAAACCCGTAAAACGTTGATCGACAACACAACCCAAATGAGAAAATAAAGAACGAGTTTCAATAAATAACCGACAGGGTCGAAAATTTACTCAGAACCCAAGACGAGAATTGATCCGAATTGAGAGTAAACGGGAATGTCTAATTGTTTGAAAGAATCTAAACTTTCACTCGTGAAAGACGATTTCTGTGAAGAACTAATTGTAATTAATTCAAATGAAAATGAAATTTTCAGATAGAACTGCAATAGTCTGTGCCTCGAACTTGTTTGAAATTCGAAGAGAAATCCGCGAAAGAATTAATCTAAATAAAAAAAGAGAGAGAAAAGAAAGAACTTCCAAGAGAAAACTGATAGAACCTCCAACGATCAAGTAAATAAATTTCGCCAAGGCCATTTTCCAATCGATTTCTCGGAAACTAACGCGTTAACGTTACGACAGCCGCAATTAAAGGATAGGTTAATAAGTTACATAGTCGGCATTTAGTGGACTCGGGAGCGGGGCAGGTTGTTTTTCGACGACTGGGCCAGTTCGTTCGTCCACGCCTGCTTCTTGTCGAGGCAACGCGTGTAAATACGTACACTTACGCGGATCCTCCGCGTTTCCGCTTGGGTTCTCGCGCCACGCCAGGCGTTAAAGCCTGTATTTAAGTAGCGTCTCCTTCGCGGAGATAAGGCTTAATGGCCTTAATGATCATGCGTGCGCAAGGACGCGCCGTGACTTTCCTTCTTTACGATGAACCGACAGCTCTTTCAGGATGCTCGCACCATTCCCACTGTTCGCGAATCCTCGCTCTTTGTCGACTTATGCGACTGTTCCGGCGCAATTTCCCTCCAATCGCGCGTCGAATCTCCCTTTATGCAAACGACGGCTCGCGAACTTTTTATCGAATGTTGAACGAAAATTAATTTCGCGGTTCGTACTCTTCGGATTCTTAATGCGCGTATGTTATTACTGCGCGATTGCGAGGTTGCGAGTCGTTGGAATAATTTAATATATAGAGAGATATAATGTAAATAATTTTATAAACAACAAACTCCTGTTAAATAAACATTATTTATATTATATTTCTACAAATATATATATATAATGTTTAATATATAATAGGATTATATATATTATATATATTATATAATAGAAGTTTGTTGTTTATAACATTATTTATATTATATCTCTACAAATATATATATTATATATTAAATTATTAGTGGATGATAGAATATTGGATTTTTTCTTGAGTTTTAGAATTCATAGAATTAAAGATAAATAATATTTATTCCTTGTTTTTCTTCTTCTTTTTCTTTCCTTCGTGCATCATTTCTGCATTTTTCCTTTCTTTTTGATCTTATTTCTCTTCCCTTTCTCCGTCATTTATCAGAAAAAGATGATAATTATTCGTAATTTTTCAGTGTAACATTTCTAGTTATATAAAATAATTATTACGATTAAATAATTATTATAATTAAAGTATTTACTTTACAATTAAAGTAAATATATAAAATTACTTTATGATTAAAGTCACTTTAAATATATGAAATTACTTTATAATTAAAGTAAATACATAAAATAAACAGAAACATATTTATTTTACATGCTACGAATATCATTATGCTCGCAGTACCATCTCCGACAGAAAATACATACATTTCAAATTTCCTTTCCCAAAGTACAGAAATAAACATTCCGCTGTCGCATAAAAATTTTCAACAGCAAGATTTAAATGACCTAGCTACACCTTTTTCGATATGAATGGCTGGATTCACCAACGATGATGAAGTGAGTGGCGATTTAATCGAAAGATCTGTTATCGCCAAGGGGTGAAGAGACCGTAGAGTGAATCGAACGCTCGTCCCTCGTCTTCAACGACTGTTTATTACATCCTAGCCCGGGGCACCGACAATAAAATAATTAAGGTGTGAATCGCGTTGTGAGGTTTCGCGAATCGATCACGGAACACTGGAGCACAAAGGGTGACCCCCGTGTTTTTCGTCGTTCACGCCGTAGGGCTTGCTACGACTAATTAGCATGATAATTAAACGCCGCCGACGGTTTTTAAGGATCGACAGATTCTTTCTCTCGCTTGCCCTCTCATCGCTGCGAGGTCAGCTTCCCATTGCTTCGCGGCCTTCCGGAACACGATTCCCTTTGCAACTAGAGATAAAAAATAATCCGTATCGTCATTAAGAATGGTCGTTAAGAATTTTCATTCCCTATTTTAAAGAGGACATCGAATTTCATCGAAGTCATCCACGTTGTAACAAAATTTGCCTTTCGCACACCGTCGACGATATTTGTTTATATCATATCAAAGTAAAATTTACAAGAATTCCTCTCGAAGTGTTGAATATTGGTTTCTTAATTTCTACATCTAATTGTAAATTCTAGAATGGACACAGTTAGAGATTGTATTTCACTTAATCAGTGATGTCAACTACAATCATTAAAAAAATACATAAACTTAATGTTGTCAAACAAAATCTACTTTTATATAAAAGTTTTATGAGAATTGCTTTACACCGCTGAATTTTCATCTCCTGATTTCCGTCATGATTTCTAATTGTAAAAATAAAAAATAGACACTGAAACCAACAATGGACATCGGACAAACAGAAGATTACGTTTCATTCAATTAGGGAATGCTCCAATGACGTAACAGCCGGCAATTAGTATAATTCCATTATCGACGGATGACGTGCGTCGAAAGAAGATAAAGAATTTAATATTCACTGTCGCTCAGAAGTTTGTAGAAGTTTCTTTCAAACGAGACAAATCATTCCTACAATTTTTCTGACAAATATAAATATCGTAATTATAAGTTTCATCAATATAAATATAATTAATTAGAATTTCTGTATTAATATCATCAAGATTCAGTTCTTTTTTTTTTTTAAGTATTTAAGGGAATCGTTATTTACTACGAATAACATGCTCTAAACTCTAAACTTTTGAGCAAGAGTATTTGATCACGTTCTGAAATTTAATAATAATAACTTTCTTTTATCTGTCACTGTGATTTTTCAAATTTTTACATATTAATATAATGCTAATATTAATATTAATAATATATTAGTTATTAGTATTATATTAATATAATATATTATATTATATATTAGTTATTAGTTATTACATAGTTATTATATAGTTGTTAGTTATTACATATTATATTATATTATATTATTAGTTGTTAGCTATTACATATTATATTAATATAATACTAATATAATATATTAACTATCCTAATATATTAATAAAAACTGGTTTTCACTTAGTGATAAAAGAAAGATACATGCACGATTGATTGAATAATCAATCCAAACGTATTAAGATGCTGAAAACACGGAAGTAGAAGATCGCAATTTATCAAACCAAGGTGTTAACTCACTTTGACGACACACGGAGCACTCGCTTCTCCGTTATCAAACTTCAAATTGAATCCAACCACGTTCCCATCGTCCCCGCCATTAACTTCCCGTTTCCTCGAATCGAACGCGATACATTTCGCGGCATTAAAAACCGGATAAGCGATTCCTCGAAAAATCTTTCTTCGCCAGTCCCCAAAAACTATTCGTATCTCGGTGCGATTAATTTTCTTCGGTGAATCTCAATTCTGCTTCGTTGTTCACGAACGTATGTACATATTTTTCGTTTTTCAAATGGTCTGCCAGAAGGCACGAATAATAATTAAAATCCGATAAATTTTCCTCTATCTGTTGCAAATCAAATTATCCAAAAATTTTTAATTCAGAAATTTGTTCATTTATTATACTTTTTCTCACTTTCGTCCCATGTTTAAAAAGAATAGGCCATACAATCTTTCAAGTTAGAGTAAATCAAATTACGACCCGAAGAAAGAAATTAACGTTTCAAATACACGTAAAGAATGCTATTCTCTTGAAATTGATAAAAGTTAAAGCTCCAAGTCCACCAGATTAACACGACTCCTGTTACGTACATGTTAGATTATATCTGGCAAATAGTTACATGAATTTTTAATAATTAAATTCCTATTTCAAATAGAACGTAACCACCCAAGCCCGTTGTTCATAAACGTACACTGCGTTTGCCAGAAACGCGCGTGCCAGAAACAACGTCGTAATTTCCGGTACGTTGGATCGGCCACGACGACGAAGCCATTAATTGGCACATTAATTCAGAAATCGCGAGGCAGCCAGCTACCACGCGCGCAAAAAGCCCACGGAATTAAGTGTCAAACATCTCGCCGATGCCCACTGTGCCCCGCGATTAAACGGACAATGTCTCGCCTAACGAACCGCATCAATTAAAAATATCGAGACTCGCCTCTCTTTTCAACGCACGTTCACCGGCTACTCCGCGCAATTTGTCCACATCACAAGGTCTTTTTTCTTCCGTTTCGACGCGATCGTCGCCGCGTGTGCTTCGCCCTTTCTCTCGGCGCACGTCCCACACGTGCACACGTGTCCGTCGTGTTCAGTGATTTTGAACAGGGAATAGATTGCCAGAGAAAAAAACGGGGGACTGATTTCACTGTATTGAAAGTATCGAACTTTCTCTGGAGAGAAAGTTTTCGTCAATTTGGCGTAAATTTTTGTGAGGAAAAAGAAGAAATTGATCTATTTGTTGTCTAGTAAATGCGAGACTGTCGGAGAGACTTTTGCGGCTGGTACGTTTTTCGTGACCTCTTGTTTCTGAGATTGTCTATAAAATTCACGTTGGCGCGAACACTTGAATTTCTTGAAATTTCGTAAAATCATGGAGTCTAATGGATACTGTATAATATATTAATATTTTTAAAATGTCTTTAAAAATAGTGAATCCTTGAATTTTCACACGAAACAATCTCACAGTATTAAAAAAGTAGAATTGCTAATGTGAACTGATTAAATATCTATATTAATTTTCTACATTCTTCATTCGTTTAACATCCAAACCTGAAAACTATCGTCAAATACAAAATCAAAAGATCCATCCTGCGATGCTGGTGTCCTCTCTTAAACAAAAGGTAGACGCTCGAAGGAATGAAAACCGCTGTGAGCCTCTCGTAATCCTTAATTACCGCCTTCTTCGTCGAAAAAAAAAAAAAAAAAGAAAATTCCTCTTTCACCTCTCGCGTACCGTTCACATTTTGTACCAGCAACCCGAAACTCGATAATGCTTTCACACGTGTGGGTACGAGTCGAAGAGCCGGGAAGAAAGCAGCGAGGAAGAAGAAGCAGCTAGCGGAGTGACCGTCTCGCGTTGCGTTCTCTCGTTCTGACGAGAGAACGGCGGTGAAGGGTACAGAGCATCGGCTGTTACTCCGTCGAAATTCTTCTTCACGGCGGGAAACAAAAAGGGAGTTAATTCGAGCCTTTAAAACCTCGGCGACGTTCCCATTCCCACGCCTCCCGGCTGGACCACGATGATCCCGGCACGCGAACTCACCGCCAGAAGGAGAGAGAACGAGAGAGAAAGAGAGAGAATCATAATCGCTTCCTCATATCGCCGCCTGCACCGACCAAAATCGCCGGAAAGCAACCGATCAATCGTTCCATTGTAATTTGCCGATTACTGGAACGATAACGGAGATATCCGGACCGGAACCGATCGCACACGCCCATCGGTTCCAGCGGAACTCATCGTCGGACGTTGCACGCAGGCATCCGTGGCTGGACTTGGAATCGTTTCGACCGAGAATTTTATGTATTTTCGCGAAATTCCTTAGTAATTCAGAGGATTTTTATCTATTCGTGATCTATTTTATTTATTTATTTTTGATTATTATTTATTTTGATATTTTATTTTATTTATTTTTGAATTATATCTTATTTATTTTGATATTTTATTTATTTTTGAATTTTATCTTATTTATTTTGGTATTTTATCTTATTTATTTTTGAATTTTATCTTATTTATTTTGATATTTTATTTTATTTATTTTTGAATTTTATCTTATTTATTTTGATATTTTATTTATTTTTGAATTTTATCTTATTTATTTTGATATTTTATTTATTTTTGAATTTTATCTTATTTATTTTGATATTTCATTTTATTTATTTTTGAATTTTATCTTATTTATTTTGATATTTTATCTTATTTATTTTTGAATTCCGAAGACTGCAGGAAATTTTTGGACTATGTTTTATATTTCATGGTGAAATTCTCGAAATGACTCGAAGTATCGAGGGAAGAATATCATCTATCGCAACATTTCGTTAGATTAAAACTTTGATTCATTTCAGAGATTAACGAATACTCCGTGATTAATAAACGTAAGTGTACGCGGATTTTCAATAAGACAGAAAAGGGTGAATAGATAAATTGTGAAAAGGTTGAATAGAAAATCTTGTCGACGTAAGAAGAGATTCACAAGCTGATAAGAAGATAGTCCCGCTCGCTAATTCTATCAAAGACATTGTAGACATCAATTTCAGGAAAATGAATTTAATACTTCGAAAGTATATTTATATTTCAATTACTAATTATCTTGTGTTCATTTAATTATCTTATATATACACTTTTTTTTAAAAATAAATATTATTATAATATTTATTAAAAAAAAAAGTAAATTAAATTAAATGATATTAAATAAATATTTTGATAACAACGTTCGTTAACGGCCGGCCTGACGTGTAAATTAGCGAGATCAACGCGAGGACAACGCCGAGAGGAAACACATGTAGAAGTAAACGACGAAGAAACGGCACACGGCGAGACTGCGAACGTCTCTCTCACCCTTTCACTTCTTTATATTCCGGCGTGATGTTCGGTAGAGGAACGTCTAGTTATGAAATAAAACAGCGTGGCATTACATGGGTACCCGTATTACAGCGGCGCAAGGTGGCGCAATAACTCTGGCGACTTTTACGCCGGGGACTTTTGATTTACAGCGGCTTCGCGACCTGCCTTAATAGAAGAACAGCCAACCTACAAGCGTGTCTTCGCGACCATCTTTACCTTCTTTAACAGCCCGTGAATCTTCCCTTTCCGTCGACAACATTCTCCGTAATTGTTTCCCTCGAATCAACAAATCGGACTGGTATGATTGTGATATTGGAAGTGGATGATGTTCTTGGTAAGAACGAACTGTGATATCGGTACAGGTGACTATATTAATTTTAGTTAGGTTTGAATTACATTGTTTGATACCTCTGTACCGCCACTAGGACGATAACTCGTTGATATTCATTTATGAGTTATTTATGAGTTATATCTACTTGTTATTTTAGTGTTTACTCTAAACTAAAATTTATGACGAAATATTTATTTATATGTATATGTATATGTATTATTTAAAACTTATTATAGAACACATTGAAATATATCTGCAAGATATATTCACTATCAGAAATATTAGTTAATATAATATATTAATATCTTTTTACTTAATGGTCATGTAAATGACCGAAAATGACCACCAAGACTTTCAAAATTATTTCAAATGATCTTGAAAATTGTACGTGCGAAGTATTTTAGTCAACAAAAAGAATTATTGTTCTATACACCACAAATTCCTCGTACAAACGAGGATCTTTCCACGTGAAACAAAATTTCTTTCTCTGAATTAAAATATATATATATATAAATTACACCGAATATGCGACCACGTTTGGAAAGGAAACGCCAGACATATACTAATCAAACTGTTGGTAGAGGGGATTCGACTGTTCGTTGAGATTCATGAGGATGCTGGCTGTTCGGCGCTGCGACGAGGATGCCTTATGCAGATTCCTCTTCATTCGTATTAATAATCAGCGAGTCTGGTTAGGCCAGGCCGCAAAGCCAAGGTCGCGGAGGTTAAGGCGTGTTCAACAAGCTGTTCATGCCTGCTACCTAAAGGACCTAGCCACTCTACCCGGAAGTACGGCTACCCTGTAGCGTTGTGCAACTCAAGATCGTGTTGCTTTTCCAGAACGTTCTTTCCGACTGTGGAATTCCTGATCGTTCCTCATTGTGCACGCGTTTCCAAGACGTGCCAACTCGAATCAAGCGGCACGTTAATACTAGAAAGGCTCGAGAAAAAAAAAAAAAAAACAGAAAGAAAACAGTTGTGCGTAGTCACCTTCACGTGGTGGGTCATGGTAATTAGTATTGTTTTTCAAATTTCGATTCCTTCGAATGTTACTACACGTATTTGTAAAACGATATCAAACTAGCTACGTAGAACTACGTAGCCTACAGTCCAGTCCTGAACCTTGCAACTTTCTTTTCTTTTTCTCCATTTCAACGTGGGACGACGTGGATTTGCGTGTATTTTAATATTAAGTTGCGTGCGTTTTAACATTAAACTGCGTGTTGGTAGTTAAAATTTATGGGACGACGAGGCACGCGGCGGTATCTCGCAAGGACATCGTGGGACGCGTACGTTTCGTGCGTCTAGTTTCAGTTAATCCCTGTAAATTTATGGAGAGTGCCGTAGAACGACGTGGGACAACGAGGGAATAATACATATTTCCTGCATGATACACCGAAACAATGCTTTGATATTTTATCGTTACATCGTGGGTCATCTACTACTTATGTATGTTGAGAAATTCATTCAGCGAGATTCGTGTGATACGATTCAAATCTGTTAAGTTATTCGAAATTTCCACTCACCATTTGGAGCCTGTCTGCAGAGCCTGGCGAACATCCTCTAGTTTATCGCTGAACGTCTGCCTGCAACCAAAAATTCGCTCCGTGATTACCATGCAATCCTCCCCGCATCTGACGGAAGTTAATCTACTCTAAATTAATCTGGACCGGCAGCCAACACGCCATCAAGCAATAAACAAGCACGAATTTCCATGATTTTCTTCCACCCTGGTGAAACAACTATCTTCAAACCGCGATCGTTAATATCTACCATCCACAGAGAACGAAGGGTATCAAAATTCACGACAACCAGTGATTCAACACCGACGAAAGTATCACGCTCGAGGCGAATGCGTGCGCGCCAGCAGGATATTTCCTTAATGTTAATGGCCAGCAGTCGTTCTGTAATAATTACGAGCTTTCCTTGACTAATAGGCAACGACAGGTGATCCTCCTCCTATCGTGTTCCAGCCTGTCCCCTACTGATTTTACGCGGCTGTCGCTCGCGGCCTTGTCAGCCGTCATTTGTCGATTCTAAATCATATTGACGCGCGAAATCGTAACTTCCAATTCCAAACGACGTACTCAGACAGCCTCCAGCAGGAAGGATCTCGTTCACGGGAAATATATATCTCGCCTATTCGCGTCTCGTATATCATCATACGCGCCTGTGTAAAATATGATAGGCAAACATCCGCCTCGAGAAACATCTGCCTGGTGTGCATTTAGGTCATTAGGATCTTGGAAATTACGACTCGTGATTTTGGAGTTTTGATGAAACCGCGTGGAATCGATTTCATAGTTGATAATAGGAGAGATATTCGGTACGTACAATGTAAAATAGATACTGGATAAATTAATAATATAAACTGTAGCGTTGACAGTGAGGAATAAATAAATTAATTTCTAAATCGCTGAACGAAATTACGTTATTTAAACGTACAAAGATTTTTCAAGCAAGATTTCTCAAGTGTGCAAAATGTTATTTGTGTTTAATTTTATTTCAAGGGTTGTACGAAATGTACAGCAAAACGCTGTGTCTTTCGTCGACAATAAATAAATATACGAGATTTCAAGATTGAAGAGATCTTCTAAGAAGGGAACTACAAGAGTTCATTGTCCTACATAAATTATCTCTCTTTTTAATATTAAATACTTGGAAAGAATCCATAAATAAAGAGAGAGAGAGATTCGACGATTTGTCTAAGCCTTTCTGGGCTGCGAAACGCTTCGATAAATTTTCATTGGTCGCGTCATCTGAAATTCTGATGGAACAGGCCCGTTGGGAGATACACGTCAAGTTCGATGTTCGATTCGAGAGGAAATGATCGTTCAGGGCCTCCCAATGCGTCTCTCGGCGACGTTTAGGATCGAAAACACGCGAGGAATGCTTTCTCCTCGATCTACCACTCCCCTTGCCTTCAGTAGATAACTATCTGCCTATTTCAACGAGAAAATTCTTCTCTCCTCGAACGAGAAGCTTCCGAGACGACTGAATGAAACTATTGAATTAGAGAAGCATCTGAACCACTGGACTTTTTTTAGAATTCTATACGGAAATTCTAAATTTGGATATTTCGAAACCGATTTTGCCTCTCTTGAAACCATACAATTTTTGTGTCGAACAATTTTTCATTAGACGCATAATTTAAAAGTTATTTCAGGTGGGCAAGTTGCGTGAATCACCCTGTGTAATGAAATACTTTGAAAAATGCGTTCTCTATAATTTTGTACTCTAAGTTTTTATCAAATAATGAGACAAATACTAAGAATAATCAAGAGGAGGATCTTTTTCTTATTTCTTGATACAAGTTAATAATCCAATTCAAACCTAGTCCATACTAATCCAATATTTTTGAACATAAAATTGAAATTTATATTGTATTTGTATTAAAAATATTAAAACTTAATTATATATTAATTTTGAAAAAATATTAAAACTTAATTATATATTAATTTAAAATGAAAATACAATTCTTTTTTCGACAAACTAACAAGAGTTTCATTAGTTTCTCAAACTTTGCCATTTCTGTTTTAATAATAAAACAAAGCTCCAAAAAAGAAAAAAAAACGCTAGTAACCAAGTCGAATAACCAAAATTGGCAAAAATTACGGCTAAATTATAAAAAATAAATCTTCCACAGAGATCGTTGACTTCTTCATCTTGTTACTTTCAAGCTTGTTCGAGTTGAGTTATTTTTGAAATAATACATATCGATAGCATTTTGCCGACACGCCGAGAAGAACTCAGGTAGCTGGACGCCGGCAGAAACCGTGAAACTATCATTTACAATGATTATTACCATACGACAAGCGACAAGAGGGGAGAAAGATGAGAAAGTCGTCGTGCCTCTAACATAATTGCACAACTCACTGAACACGTGCATACGAACGGGGAAACACGATCTGTTCGCCGGTACCATTTGTACCACGCGTTGTTGCGCATAAATGCGCAAAAATGATTTACATCCGTTGCGCTCCGCAGATAACATTCTTTCTCTATTTCACTTGGCACGAGAACCACCCGTTCCAGTTCATTAACTTTTTCAATTCCTCGGACGCCAAGATAGTAACCGCCATTGTGATTAACCAAACGACAAATCACTTCGTGGAAGATTGATTCCCCCGCCAGTAAGTGATAAACGAGACGAAAACAGGTACGTTCGAAGGAAATTGTTACACTCTGGCTATTGATGCTCGCCGATCTCGAGCAGTAGCAAGACAGTCACGACTCTTACGTTGGATCATTTCATCTCATATCCCCGATCGCGATGGGAAATAATAATCGACCATAATCCGTTCCTTTGGTCAAAACAGTTTCATTACAGCTCAATAATTTAAGGAAAAATATCCAACTGCTAATTAACCGTAATGCTTTCCCATCGTAGCGACGATCTAATCCAGAGGAAGGGAGCTGAGCAATTTATCGAAACGATAATCCTTTCCCACTTTCGCGTCGAAGAAAGAGATCTAATCGTAAATTCGAGAATCAGAGGAAATGACGATTAACCATTGAGTTTCTGCATTTAATAATTACATGTATTTATAAATAAATTTATAAATAAATTATAAAAATATATAAATTTATTTATTTTGCACAATTTAGAAAAAAAATGATTACATTACGCTGCAGTAGGTTCCTCTGTGTTCAAAAGAAAAGTTCGCAGCTAATTAAAAGAAATCGAAGGCAAAGGCAACGATTTTGTCAAACGAAATCAATTCGGTGACCTATCCTTTAACCTTTGATATTCCAGTCACAGACAAGGTATATGAATTATATATAAATCTTGCTCTCTCGTCGCGAGAAGAAGTTCACGCCGAGAAGACGATGTCGGCGTTCAACCCACGCGCGGATGGTAACCGTGGATCGCGTATGTACACCGGGCCAGCCGTGTTTTGTTCGGCATAATTATCTGGGATACAGCCATTAATTAGTATCGCTAATTATGTGGAACAGCGGCAGCGAATGCGCGCGCACCAGAAAGCCAGAACGTTCCGACGGCGCAGTGTTGCGCAGCCAACGGTTCGTTCGGTTTATCCTATTTGTCGCGCATAAATAACAGATTAACGTCGAGATACGGTAGCTTATGCAAATGCGGCGGGTTCATAGTTTATGGCGTTTAATTAACCATATTGGTGCAGCCCAAGACTTTTAATAATAATAATAATAATAAACCCCAGGTTGCAACCGGTTTATTAACGTTTCATCAATCGGCCAAAACCCGGGCCAGCGATCGTCGAAAATTCCAGCTGGAACTCTCGACAAGTTCTTAAAAAAACCTAACCCAAATCTAACCCCGAGTTGCGATTTATTAACGTTTCATCAATCGGCCAGAACCCGGGCCAGCGATCGTCGAAAATTCCAGCTGGAACTTTCGAAAAGTTCCTAAAGAAACTTAACACAAACATAATCCAAACCTAACCCAAACCTCACCCAAACCAAATTCAAACCTAACCCAAACCTAACCCCGAGTTGCGATCGGTTTATTAACGTTTCATCAATCGGCCAGAACCCGGGCCAGCGGTCGTCGAAAATTCCAGCTGGAACTTTCGAAAAGTTCCTAAAGAAACCTAACCCAAACCTAATCCAAACCTAACCCACACCTCACCCAAACCAAATTCAAATCTAACCCAAACCTAACCCCGAGTTGCGATCGGTTTATTAACGTTTCATCAATCGGCCAAAACCCGGGCCAACGATCGTCGAAAATTTTAGCCAGAACTCTCAAAAAGTTCGATTTCACCCTCGGATGACTTTCTATATCTGGTGTCGTGGCCAACTGTGGGTGATTCAACGCCCGATTCGAAGGCTCGGTGTTCGTAATAACGGATCGCGACGGTCAAGGCGCGATAAATTATTCAACACGCTCTCGAGCAATAAAGCGAGCGCGTGCTACCCATTCGCGCGTTTCGCCATTACATCGACTCGTGGATGGATCACGTTATTGATGCTCACTAAGAACGATTGGTTCTTAGGTAAAGAATAAAAAACCAACTTTCTTTTGTATTTGAAATTGTTTTCTTTTGTTTTTTGTTTGAAGAATGTCGTGCTTGACAAGGTGTGTTTGTGTCCGATACGATTTATTAAGCTACGTTCAATCTCTTGCGCTGGAACGACGTGCCACGCGCGTCGAGAATTTTTTGTCTCCAAAAGTGCAATATTCTCTCAGTTTTAGGTATATTTACATATAACCCAGGCAAAGTAAATAATAAATTTATTACTTGTCAATAGTTTCTATCCAGTGATAACGTATCGAGGAGAAAAGCGACGAATTATACGGTTCGGTTATGGTCCGCAATCAGTTGCAAGTGCAAGTAGTTAATGCCTTCGAGCACGTTTCATTGAATTCGAGAATGAGCTCGGTACTTGTAGCTGGTAAGTTTTCAAATTTAATTCCCCTGAGCGTATTACGGAACAATAATAGTCTTTGCTCTCGACTCTAGAGTCTTGCATGCAGTCAATCGTTCTCGAATATTCGCCAAATTCGAGCAAACTAGCTGTTTCAAAGAAGCTTCCATTCTAAAATATTTCTGACTCTGAAATTGATAATTCCTGTAAAATAATCGTATTCAAAAAAAAAAAAAAAGAACACGATGTATTAAATTCTATTACTATTATATTGTTACGACGAAGAAATTACTTATATATTACGAAGTATATATTTATATCATTATGTATATTATTATGTTATTAGTATATTAGTATATTAGTTATTAGTATATTATGTTATTAGTAATATTATTATGTTATTAGTATATTAG